>NW_026571153.1:32701854-32749338 GCF_026225935.1 Boleophthalmus pectinirostris
CCGTAGATCTGACTTGTAATTGTCTAGGGCACATCATGCAGTATTTTCCACTCTCCTGTCTTTTCTGTGTGAGTGAGGCCGAGGCACCAGCAGCTGTTTGGGTGCTCCTCTGAGGCTGAGGGTGGTGGGGTGGGGGGGGGCCTGCGCACGCCTCCCTGCCTCTCGCCTGCCGTTCGCCTGCCTCTCTCCTGCCTTTCTGCGCCCTGTCAGTTTTGACTGACAGGTGCAGTGGACAGGGAGTGGGAGGGGGGAGGGAGCAGGTGTAAATGTATAAGTGCACCTGCATGTGTGGGCTTCTGCAGAATGTCACTGCTCCAGGTCTAAACCAGGTCTAAGACAAGTCTAAACCAGGATCTAATTCAGGTCTAAACTAGGTCTAAACCAGGTCTAAACCAGGTCTAAACCAGGATTTATCAGGTTCAGACCAGGTCTAAACCAGGTCTAAACCAGCATTTATCAGGTTCAGACCAGGTCTAAACCAGGTCTAAACCAGCATTTATCAGGTTCAGACCAGGTCTAAACCAGGCTATACTGTCTAAAGCAGGACTAAATCACTACACAAGGACTAGGACTAGACCAATTCTTAACCAGGATTAAATCAGCATTAAACCAGAACTAAATAGGGACTAAATGAGGTCTTTAGCTTGACTAAGCCGAGCCAGACCCAGGGGGGCGGGGGGGGGGGGGCAGGTGTGGCTCCGTGTGGGGACTTCAGAGCCTGTCACTGCCCCTGCCCTGTCTCTGCTCCTCTGCTCATGTTTAATGGATCCTGCACATGAATGATTGATGTGGAGGGAGAGGGAGGGGCAGGGGGAGGACGGAGAGCAGGAGAGGAGGAAGAGGGGCAGGCGGAGAAGTGGACATGGGGGAGTAAAAGAGGAGAGGAGGGGTGAAAAGGGACCATGGTGTTACGGGCTTTTAGCAGCTTTGTCTGAATATTGATATGAGTGCAACAGGAGATGGATTTTTGCTTTGTTTAAAGGAACTGTGTGTATCTGTCACGTTTACTGTTTTTAAAAAGATGTGGACAATTGAACCTTCATCTGTCCTCACCTGCAGATAGAGAGACACATCCTGCATTTGTCTCATTCTCAGTTTATGGACAAAGTCATGTGAAAACTCAGAACCTTCAGAATTCCCTCCCTGAGCTGCAGAGGCTGCACTAGCACTGACTCATGTTTGGTGCAGGTGCTGAGGTTTAGGGAGTGACCATTCAGATCAGAGAGAGACATTTTAGGTTTAAACACACTGGACACACTGGATTTCAGCTTTGAACCTGGCAACCCAAATGAGAGAGTCATGTGACATTGATTCTGCTTTCTGATTGGATAAATGTCTTCAGAACCAAAACTGCCAACATAAATACAATATAAACCAGCACTAAACCAGGACTAAACCAGACTAAACTAAACCAGGACTAAACCAGAACTAAGCCAGGACTAAATCAGAACTAAACCAGGACTAAACCAGAACTAAGCCAGGACTAAATCAGAAGACTTAACCAGGACTGAACCTGAACTGAACCAGGACTAAGCCAGGCCTAAAGCAGGTCTAAACCAGGTCTGAACCAAGTCTAAACCAGGACTAAACCAGGACTGAACCAGGACTAAACCAGGACTGAACCAGGACTCAGCTCTTAAGCGAGCAGGGGGGAGACTCAGAGCTTCAAAAATTATATGGAAACGTGTAAAATATGTGAATGCGTTGCAACAGGAAGTGCATCTTACTTAAACATATCAGTTCACACTCAAAATGATGATAAATAATGCTGATGTTTTGTCTCTGTCCACAGACACTGTCCTGGGTCCGTCAGATCTGGCTGGAGTGTCCAACCTGAGTGTCTTCCTCCTGGACAGACACTCTGGACTGCTCTACCTTGGAGGACGAGATGCTCTGCTGCAGCTGGACACGACCAATCCCACCCAACCACCCCGCAAGGTAAACAACCACATCCACCCAGACCCCCAAGGTACAAGGTGCAGAATGATCCTGACATGGGTCACATGGGAACAGCTCTCACTGAAAGCAGCATCGTCATGGTGATTATTTTAATGTGATTGGTCAAAGAGTCACAACAGCGAAACGAGATGAAAAAATTGTAACATTAGTTAAATCCAGGTGAGAGAAAAGCACACAGATCTTCTCTGTCCACAAATGCTCACGGCTCTGACTTTCTCCATGTTTTTCACAAACTAAATAGTCCTGTGAGTTTGACACTGAAAGAATAGTCTGTCTTGTCCATGGATCTATAATAAAAACTGGGTAAGACATTCCCCCTCTGTCCTGGCTCAAGTCCAACTAGTGGCTGCTCCAGGTACTGCAGCTCCTGGAAGCTTGGGCCCAAAATTCTTCCGTAGAAGCACAATGCATTTTGGGGGATTTCAACCTGCCTGTGCTTGACTGTCAGGGCATCCAGCTTTCGCAGTGGACAGTTTTTAATCCTTAAAGCACCTAAATGTGATCTTTGAGTTAGTCTAGTCCTGCTCTATGCCTGTGCTAGCTCCTTTCTAGCAGCGCTCGCTCTGATTGGTCCAAACGCTCCACGCCGTGCACGTTACAGACGTCACACGGATAGGAGGAGCTTGTCTGTACTGAGGAAGTCAATGTGGAAAAGACATTTTTTTTTCTGGACCCATGCGCCAATGAACACAGACCACTGAAAACAACACGACACCATCTTTGGTTCATGTTCAGATTTTATTATAGTTCTGTGGGCTGGTCGCCATATTTGTTTTGATTTGTTTGCTACGACGTGATTGGTCGCCCACCACCTGTCGGGCCCTGTTACACCAGCAGTATGGATGCACCAATTCAACTTTTTCAGTTTTGATACTGATTTTGATACTCGAGCTTTTATTATCACTTGTGATTGTAGTTAGGCTTGGTTAGTACTTGGATGGGAAACCACTGGGAAAATGAGGTTCCACAGGGGGGCGCCAGTGGCAAAAATTTTCTTTGTATCCTCAGGCAAGACACTTCCCCCACAATGCCTTGTATGAACGTGGTGTGTGTGTGAGTGATGGGGGAGGTCGGAGGGGCCGATGGTGCTGATTGGCAGTCACACTTCTGTCAGTCTGGCCCAGGGCAGCTGTGGCTACAATAGTAGTTTACCACCACCAGGTCTGGAGTGAATGAATAATGAACTGTAAAGTGTCTTTGTGACATATGTCTGTGAAAAGTGCTATATAAATAAAAATGTACTTAAAATCAGGACACAGAAGTACTTCTAACAGATCTGTGTCTACAGATCGTATGGAACGTGCCCCCAGAGAAGAGGAGCTCCTGTGTCGCCAAAGGCAAGACTGAGGTGAGTCCATCTTTAAAAAGACGTGTGTTTAACTTGTGTTTCAGACCTACCAGTTTGTGTCCAGAGATGTTATTGCTTTGACTGAAATGTTCCACAGTTTGGCATTATATTTACTGAGCTTGCATTAATTCAACTACTGGTGTATTTTTATTTCTCAAAATTATGCATTCTTACTGTGAGCGAGCAAGGAGAAGTATGAGGATACTGTGTGTTGTAGCTGTTGGGTTCACCTGTAGTTGTGTTTTATTTTTATTTTAATTTTTGGGAGCAGGTTTCAGATGACTCGTGAGCTCTGTGAGGACAGGAAATGACCTGTTTACAACACTTATTGATTGATGGAAATTATCCTGTGCTTTAAAGATCAGGAGGAGGGGCTAGGGAGGGAGACAAGGAGACAAGTAGGAGGGGCTAGGGAAGGAGACGACGAGAAACTGAATGTGTTTGTTTTTGATCAAATATGTTTCAATGTGATGTCAAATGTGATCAAAAATGTTTCCAGTCACACTTTTAACTTCATTTTGTTGTGTTATTCATCCTTGATACATGTTGAGGACTTTTTCCCATTCAAAAGATATAAAAATAAATATATATATGTTGCTTTATTTTGTTCATTTTTGTATCATTGTGAAACCAATTGATCCTGGTTCCAAAGCTGTAACTCATCTGTGTGCCTGTGTCTCCCCCTTCAGGCCGACTGTAACAACTACATCCGGCTGCTGGAGTTCCTGGAAGACGGCCGGGTCTATGTGTGCGGGACGTATGCATTTGACCCACAGTGTGCCTTTGTGGTGAGTCTGCTTTTCTATCTGTTTTATTTAATCAGAGCCCAGACTCAAGCACCCTGTTTATCAAATAAACCTGGTGTAAATGAAACTGATAAATAAAGAGTAAATGTGTATACGAGTATCCCGGTTATGATCAGGGTTTTGGAGTATTCTGGTTATGGTGTGTCCATGTAGATGCAGGATCCTCATTTCAGGATGAGCCAGTATCCCGGTTATGAGAAACCAGGATACATTTACTGGGTTTTTCTCAGAGTGTCCAGGATACTGTTGCATGTAGACACAGTATTTTGATTTCTCCAAACTTGAAAAAAAAAAAAACACAAATATCTAGATAAGTTAAAATGACTTAAATTAAGAACATTTTACTTAATTTGAGTCAACCTGACAAGTAAACTTATCTACCAAAGGAATAAGTGTTTTTCTAAATTTAAGCAACGTTCAATTTTGTTTCTTATTTTAAGTGCAAAGTGTTGTTGTTTTTCTTAAGTTTAAGTGTCGCAAGATGTATTTTTATCTGTACCTTTGAATAGTACTTTTTTTTTTTTTTTTCCACTGGCTCAAGTTCTTTTCTCTCAAGTGATTAGTTCAGGAATCGGAATACACTAGACGGTTTGCAAGAACCAGCCAGTCAGCAAAGATCTGAACCAACCCGAGTTGTGATAGCAGACTGCATACTCTATCCTCCTTTGGACTTCCTTTGTCAAATACAAACGTTGCATTTTTTATTGCACCTTTAATTCACAAGTTCACCTCGCAGAAATGACAAAGATTGTTCACAGGCATGTTCACTCTCTGCTTTGTTTGCTGTTATGCCGGCAATTACTTGGACACCACCGAGCATTCTGCCGCATTCCATAGGTCACGACCAAATAGCAGAAATTGGTTAAATAAAAAAGTACCCTCCTACCGTTGAGTGAATGAATCCTAATGCTGCGAGGTCAGACACTTTCCACAAAGTGAAACTGGCTGGTGAATCAGGCTAGAACATGAACAGATCTTAACTTGACTAGATTTAGTTTTTTGCAGTGAACTCAAGTAACAAAAACGGCAGGAACAGTTACTTTCCCCAAACAACTCAAACTCCTACCAGGTCTTTTAAGTAATAATATTTTATACTTACTAACAAAATAAAGCTATCTTTTGTTTAAACTGACACTGTGAGGCTGTGTTGTATTTTCCAACTGTTAAAAACACCTTTAACTGAAGCTGTGACAGAGTCTCAACAGTCTCATGTTCTTACTTGAATGCATGTTTTCATTTTTGTTGTTAGAAACGTTGTTAAAAAGCCTTAAAAAGCCTTGTCCCGGTTACTCTGATTCCACATGTACACAGAGATATGAGTGTCCTGTTTTGTTTAGTTTTTTTGAGAGCAACACCAAATCCAGAATACTGTCATAAGCAGCAAACTCGTGCACGTGTACACACACTGAATGTGAGTATGATCCACCTCTGGACATGGGACTGTTTGCCCATATACATGAATGAACATATGGTGGTATATTTGGACTGAATATTGTGGGTCTGTGCTGACGTCCCTGTTGTGTCTCTGTGTCTCTTGTCCAGGATGTGGCGTCCTTCAGCCTGCAGAGGACAGAGGACGGGGCTATCCACATGGAGACAGGGAAGAGCAAGTGTCCATTTGAGCCCAGCCAGCACTACACGGCTGTGATGGCAGGTCAGGACTGTGTCTGGTTTAGTCCAGATGTGAAGTGACCTGCTAAAGAAGAGCAGCACATCACATCTCATCACATCAAGTGTTAGGATTTGTCATCAGAGCATTTAGTATGAGATAAGAGTTAGTCTGAGAGTTCTTTTTAGAATGGCTTTCAACTAAATATATATTCAACTATATATATTTATTCAACTTTCAAGACTCTAGATTTGTTCGCAGGGACAGAGCACCAGAGCCATTTCACTTGACTTTATAGTTTTAGTCTCCTCAGTGGTTGTCAGATTGTAGCATGTGATGATGTCATGGTCCCAGATGGGGGCAGTTTTCCAGTTTTTTACACTAAATTTGCATAAGAAATATCCACCAAGTAAATTCACAAATGTTACAACAGATCATTTCATTTTAACACCCGTCTGTATTAAATATTGGCCTATAGAATATTATGATATGACATCCAGCAATAGTAACTGATCTGTTTCTGTAAATATCACTCTGAGTGGTTTTGTTGTACTGAACTCTTGACTCTTTCTGTGTCCAGGAGGAACCTTGTACACTGCAGCCACCAGTAACTTCCTGGGGACTCTGTTTGACATCTCCAGAGCCACAGGGCCCGAGGAGAACCGCATCCGCATGGAGCAGTCCACCAACTGGCTTAACGGTACTGTCTGTCAGGGGTCATGAGGGGACAGATAAGAGTGGACATATAGTGGACATTTAGGACATAAGTGTGAACATGACCGTGGACATTAGAGGTACAGAGATCCAAAGGGGAACTGGTAAAAGTCTGTGAGGGGGACTCAAGGGTGGACATAAGAATGGACATGGACACAGGTCTAGACGTGCAGTCTGCAGAGACTGGGCACCATTAGAATGGACAGGAGGGTGGACACATGTGTGGACATTGTGGTGGATTAGAGAAAGACATAAGCTGCATCTGTGTATGCCTTTGGTCATCATGCACAGTGGACATGACGACACAGGCACAGATGTGGACAACTACAGACTGTATAAAGACGTGTACAAAGGTTTAGCTCCAGTCAAATGAAGCTCACTGAGGCTTTTTAAGCCTGACAACAGCAGTTACAGAGAGAGTGGAGACACTTTTTCAGTTCAAAGTGAACTGGAGCCAGAGTTGATGAAGCCGTTCACGCGCCCATGTTCACTCCCTGTTCATTTCTACAGTACAGTCTGCGTCATGCTCATACGTGTGTTAAACGTGTGTGTGTGTGTGTGTGTGTGTGTGTGTGTGTGTGTGTGCAGACTCAAAGTTGGTGTGTAAACATACATGTGTTGTGTTACATGTGTTGTGTATGTTGTGTTACATGTGTTAAACACCTGTGTGTGTGTGTGTGTGTGTGCACAGACCCAGAGTTCGTGAGCTCAGCGTTCATTGAGCAGTCACCCAACAACAACCCGCGTGGAGATGATGATAAGATCTACTTCTTCTTCACTGAAGTGTCCAAAGAGTACGAGCTCTACACCAAGGTCAAAGTGCCCCGTGTGGCTCGGGTCTGCAAGGTACTGCCACTGTCCCATCTCTTTTTTTGTTGTTGTTTGTTTTGAGTTTATTTTTGTGTACTACAGTCTGCATGTGTCATTCATAGTTCTGATGCCATCAGTGAGAATCGACAGTGTATAAACATGGAAATAAAGAAGAAACTGTCTGTCTGTCTGTCAGTTCTGTCTCTCTGCTGTCTCTTCCCTCTCTCCTGTGTCTCACTTGTCTCTCCTGTCCCCAGTCGGATGTGGGGGGCATGAAGACCCTGCAGAAACGCTGGACCACCTTCCTGAAGGCTCAGCTGGTGTGTGAGGACAAGCCCAGTGGACAGCGCTACAATGTCCTCACAGATGTCTTCACCACAGAGCACATCCCCGGGGACCCCAGCAGCACTCACTTCTACGGGCTCTTCTCGTCTCAGTGGTGAGACCTGGACACTGGGACACTGGGACATTGAGGATAAAACCCTTAAACTACATTTTACAAACAAAACACTATAAAACACATAGACACAAAATACAAGTAGATCCATAAAATCATGAAATAACTTTTGATTTAGATTTCACCAACTTTTCAACGTGCACTGTGTCACTTTTCTGGTGGATGGTTCGAGGCCAAGTCAGATCTGTGGAGAGGCAACTATGCTGACCATGAGAATGTAAATTTTTAAGAAGAACAAAAAAAATACCTGTAATTTACTTATTGTAACATAGATTCATTTTGTGGCATACTGTGGAACATTCCAGGCAAAGCAAGCAACATCTCTATGGAGACCACTGGGTAGTAGATCATCCTCCTAAAAGGTTACATAGTGCACCTGTGTCACCATGTCTCGCTTTGAGACTCTAAAGTCGTCAAAAGATGCAAGACAAATCTGTGTTATTATTATTTGAGAAATGTGTTGCAATACTTCAGACACATGATTTTTAACACTCAGAAGTCCACACAGTCACTCTCGCTCATCTGCAGCTTCACTCTGAACCTTCACCTGACAGGAAACAACAATAACGTGGGATTTTGCAGAATAGGTGTTTTTTTAAATCAAACCTGAGCTTGTCCTGTTGCGCCCCCTGCAGGGAGGGCGCAGACGTGTCAGCCGTGTGTGTCTTCAGTCTGTCGGACATTAACAAAGTCCTGGACGGTCCTTTCAAAGAGCTCAAGAAGTGTGAGAACTGGTTCAACCCCGAGCCAGTGCCCAGCCCCCGGCCTGGACAGGTCAGAGACTCGCCCCTGTCCCTCCTGTGTCCCTGCACTGTCCCCTCACTACCCACAATCCTCTCTGTGTCTGTCCTCTGTCCCGATCGCCCCCCCCACTTCATTGCACCTGTATTATACCCCTCCTTTCTTCCACTTTTCTCTCACTCTCTCTCTGCTCTCTTTCTTCTTGCCTTTCTTCTTTTCTCTCCTTTCTCTTTCTCTCCTCTCTCAAAATCTGCATGAAATACTTCCTTCGTCACTGCTGATATGTGCATTGTGTCACCATGGTAACGGCTGGACATTCCGCCGTAGATATACATGTAGACAAGTATAACCTGGTTGCGTGTGGTGTCCTCAGTGCCTGGACAGCGAGCTGCGGGCGTCGGGCTTCGACTCGTCCCTCAAACTCCCAGACAAAGTGCTGACGTTTGTGCGAGACCACCCCCTGATGGAGAACAGCGTGATCGCAGCGCCCCTGCTGGTGCGGAGGGGCGTCCGCTACACCAAGCTGGCCGTGAGCCTGGTGCAGAGACAGGGGCAGAGCAGGAGGGCGCTGCTGCACATCGGGACAGGTGAGACAGGGGCGGCGGGGGTGACAGGGGCGGCGGGTTTGACAGGGGGCGGGGTTTGACAGGGGGCGGGTTTGACAGGGGCGGCGGGTTTTGACAGGGGCGGCGGGACGGCGGGGGGAGCAATGCACTGTTAAAAGGGACCTACATATTCTGTGTTTTTATCTATTAGGCTTTAATTAATAATTAGCTCTTGAATTGACTACTACTACTACTGCTACTTCTACTACTACTGCTACTACTGCTACTACTGCTACTTCTACTACTACTACTACTACTGCTACTTCTACTACTACTACTACTGCTACTTCTACTACTACTGCTACTGCTACTTCTACTACTACTACTACTACTGCTACTTCTACTACTACTACTACTGCTACTTCTACTACTACTACTACTACTGCTACTTCTACTACTACTACTGCTACTTCTACTACTAGTACTACTGCTACTACTTGTACTACTAGTACTACTGCTACTACTGCTACTACTACTGCTACTTCTACTACTACTACTACTACTACTGCTACTTCTACTACTAGTACTACTGCTACTACTGCTACTACTACTACTACTGCTACTTCTACTACTACTGCTACTACTACTACTGCTACTACTATTACTACTATTGCAGCTACTACTACTGCTACTTCTGCTACTACTACTACTGCTACTACTACTACTGCTACTTCTACTACTATTGCTACTACTACTACTACTGCTACTACTACTACTACTGCTACTACTACTACTACTGCTACTACTACTACTACTACTACTACTGCTACTACTACTGCTACTACTACTACTACTACTACTACTACTGCTACTACTACTACTGCTACTACTACTACTGCTACTACTACTACTACTACTGCAGCTACTACTACTGCTACTACTACTACTACTGCTACTACTACTACTACTACTACTACTCTACTACTACTACTGCTACTACTGACTACTACTACTACTGCTACTTCTACTACTACTGCTACTACTACTACTACTACTACTACTGCTACTGCTACTGCTACTACTACTTCTACTACTTACTGCTACTACTACTGCTACTTCTACTACTACTGCTACTACTACTACTACTACTACTACTGCTACTACTACTACTACTACTACTACTACTACTACTACTACTACTACCTCTGCTGCTGCTGCTGCTGCTACTACTGCTACTACTGCTGCTACTACTAATTATAGTACCGCTACTACTAATACTATTACTGCTACTACTACAAGTACTGCTACTGCTACACTACTACTGATACTACTACTACTGCTACACTACACTACTACTACTACTACTACTACTACTAATACTACTACTACTATTACTACTACTGCTGCTACTAGTACTATTACTACTACTGCTACACTACTACTAATACTACTGATACTACTGGTACTACTACTACAACTACTACAACGACTACTACTACTACTACTACTACTACTACTACTACTACTATGTATCATGGTCTGATGTTGTGTTTGTGGTGCAGATCGGGGGGAGCTCCACCGGGTGGCAGTAGTGGCTCAGAATGCTACTTTACTCCAGGAGATTCCTCTGTTCAGCCCTCCAGAGCCCCTCAACAACATCCTGCTGCACCAGGTCAACACCAAGTCTATCATTCAAGTGTTTCCTGGTTGGACATGTCAGAAAAATGTGTTTTCTTTGTGTGTAAATGATTTGTGCGTTCTGGATGGAGCATTTGTGTGTTCATGACATACACTGCACAAACTGACATCTCCAGAAAGTTACATATTGTACCTTTAATTGAAAACTATGACACCTGCTCCTGGTTTCTCCTGTTTTCTGCCTCCTCCTGAATGTTCCTCTCTGCTATTGTCTCCTCGTTTCTCCTCCTGTCTGCTCCTGTCTCCTCTTGCATCCTCCTGTCTCTGTGTGTCTCCTTCTGTCTCTGTGTGTCTCCTCCTGTCTCTGTGTGTCTCCTCCTGTCTCTGTGTGTCTCCTCCTGTCTCTGTGTGTCTCCTTCTGTCTCTGTGTGTCTCCTCCTGTCTCTGTGTGTCTCCTCTTGCATCCTTCTGTCTCTTTGTATCTCCTTCTATTTCCTCCTGTCTCTGTGTGTCTCCTCCTGTCTCTGTGTGTCTCCTCTTGCATCCTTCTGTCTCTTTGTATCTCCTTCTATTTCTTCCTCTCTGTCTCCTCCTGTCTCTGTGTGTCTCCTTCTGTCTCTGTGTGTCTCCTCTTGCATCCTTCTGTCTCTTTGTATCTCCTTCTATTTCCTCCTGTCTCTGTGTGTCTCCTCCTGTCTCTGTGTGTCTCCTCCTGTCTCTGTGTGTCTGCTCCTGTCTCTGTGTGTCTCCTCCTGTCTCTGTGTGTCTCCTTCTGTCTCTGTGTGTCTCCTCATGTCACCTCGTGTCTCCTCCTGTCTGCTCTTGTTTCCTGCTATTTTCTCCTGTCTCCTCCTGCCTCTGTGTTTCACCTTCTCTCTCTGTGTGTCACCTTCTGTGTCTGTGTCTCCTCATGTCTCCTTGTGTCACCTCGGGTCTCCTCCTGTCTGCTCTTGTCTCCTGCTATTTGCCCCTGTCTCCTTCTCTCTCTGTGTGTCTCCTTCTGTCTCTGTGTGTCTCCTCGTGTCACCTCGTGTGTCCTCCTGTCTCCTCACGTCTGCTCTTGTTTCCTGCTATTTGCTCCTGTCTCCTTCTGTCTCTGTGTGTCTCCTCATGTCTCCTCCTGTCTCTGTGTGTCTCCTCCTGTATCTGTGTGTCTCCTTCTGTCTCTGTGTGTCTCCTTCTGTCTCCTCCTGTCTATGCCCTATCTCCTCCTGTCTCCTCACGTCTCCTCGTGTCTCCATGTGTCTGCTCCTGTCACATGCGCTCGCAGAGTGCTCGACATGACAGAACGTGGGTGTAACAGCGGGCGTGTGTGTTGTACAGGGTCGTGTGCTGGTAGGCGGTCCTCGCTCTCTGGCCCTGCTCCCGTCCGAGGGCTGTGGACTGTACCGCACCTGTCAGGAGTGTGCACGAGCCCGAGGTCTGGGGTGTGAGTGGAACCTCTCCAAGAGCACCTGCGCCGCCTCCAGCTCACTGTGAGTACTGCAGCCTCCTGTCTGCTTCTGTCTGCTCCTGTCTCCTCCTGTTACACTGCACCTACTAGCACCTGCCTCTGACCACTGTGTCGTCTTTCACAGGCCCGAAGCTGGAGACATGATCGACGAGGCCCTGAAGATGTGTGACCCACAACAAGGTACTCTCTAAACCAATGACCAATTACACATGACCCCACCCCCCTGACTGTCTGCCTCTCTGACCCCCTCTGACTCCCTCACTGTCTGCCCCTCTGACCCTCCCCAGGCCGCTGCTCCCCTTCCCTCACAGAGAAGCGGGTGGTACTGGGCCTTCGGGTGCTGCTGCCCTGTGTGCAGCTGTCCCCCCGGCCTTGCTCCTGGGAGCACCCCCCTGACCGCCTCACCCGCCAGCACCACTCAGACCTGGAGGTGACAGTGAGTGAGGACAGCCTGGGCACCTACATCTGCACCTGCCAGGTATTCCTGCCAGCTGTGTGCTCTGCTCATGTGTGCTTCAGTGTACTTACTCTCCTTCCTCTTCACCTTCAGGAGGCGGGACCTGGCGCCACTGAGCCCACCCCCTGTCGCAGAGCGGCCTATCAGCTGACACTGGCAGATCCTACCGTTGGAGGAAATGTGGCATTGGCGGGCGGTCGGCATGTGCTGGCCATCTACATCCTGGTGTTTTTGCTGGGTCTGCTCTGTGGCGCACTGGTGCTGTTGTTTGTTTTGCGGAGGCCGGGCAGCCCCAGGCGAGCCGGGCCCCTGCCTGACTCTTCTCTTTCGGAGAAGGGCCGCGATCTCCTGGGCTCCTCCGCCACGCCCCAGTCCCCCAGTAGCACCAGCCTCTTCTCTGAGGGCTTCCCCCTGACAGACAAACGCAACGGCACCGCCCCCTCCACCACCAGCACCACCCTGCTCAGTAACCACGGCAACGGTGCTCACCACAGCAACAGCTACATAAACAATGGCAATGGCAACGGGATATACTCAAACTGTAACTCGAGGGGCAGCCGCCTCCGGCTGGGCTCCAGTCTCTCCACTGCAGAACTTATGGATCCAAGGACGAGCCAGCGTGAAACACCTGAAGGGGACAGGAGGGAGGCCGGGGAGGGCGACGAGAAGGAGCCCGCTCTGGGGGGCGCTCTCACGGACCCTGTGGGGGGCACTCTCACAGATGGACTGGACATGGAGCTCAGCTTGCCCATGTTTAAATCCACAGCTCCACTGGCCAAGTGTGAGGAGAGCTCCATATGAAGCTGCTGGAGCAGAAACTTGATTTATACTCCCCCTTCAGGAGGGAGGACTGCTCTGGTGTGCCCGCCCCTCCAAGGACTGTGTGAGGCAGATGTGGGCGGGGCTCACATATGATGTGGGCGGGACTCACAGACGATGTGGGCGGGGCACATAGCAGACGCCAAAGGCCTGTGGGCCGGGCTGGTCTTGGAGCTGCACACACTGGGGGAAGTAGGACACTTAAAGCCATAATACTGTCTGTGTTTGTTTCCGTGCGGCACCGGCTCCTGTCCACAAACCTGAGCCTCCACAGCTGTCCCCCTACAGGCACCCGTGCCTCGGACTCACCCACTCAGAGCCTGGCATGTGAACGCATCCTTTCACCCAGGGGTGCCCACCTGTACTGTCACTGTTGTCAGTACTGGATCATTCCTATGACAGCCCTGTGTGAGACAGGCCTCAGACTGGACTCAGACTGTGTGTGCTCTGTGGGTTCACCTCCTCTTCACAGTGACCTCTCACACCAAATGTTGAGTCACATGCTTTACCCTTTTGATAATAAAGCTTGAAATCTCGAGTTTGGGCTCATTTTTATTCTACAAACAAAGTGAAGCAACTAATGATTGCTTTAAGTCATTGCTGTCACTTCACCTGAGGGGGGCAAAAGTGTGATATAGGCTTCGTGTGTCAGTGTATTCAGCCTTCTTCACATGGTCCTGCACATGCGGTTTTCTTCCTATAGGGGGCACTGGTCTGTGAGCTCAGTTTTTGACCAGGCAGTATGTTTTCAACAGTAAAAGCACACATTTGTTTGCATTGGTGCTGGTAACTCAAGAGACTGAACTTCAGGATTACTATTTAATAATCTGGACCCTTAAGAATAAGAGAACTAAATCTTTATTGGACCCACAATGGGGAAAGTGCAGTGTTGCAGCAACAGAGTACAAAAGGGCATCATTACACCTGTATTTAAAATATAAATTAACATTATTCATTAACAAATACATGCTACAATAATCTAACAATATAATTTATGAATGATCAGTAAACTTTAAAGAATGTTACAGATTCAAAAGAACACATATCCATAGATGTTTAAGTAATAGAATCTCTCTAAATAAACTAAATGTACAGTGGATCGTAGCTTTGGTGCTGCAGTTAGAATCATTTCATCATAATGTGGAACATGTATGTACAAGTCAAAGAAGCTCCTGATGACATGTCTCTGTGTAAGGTCAGAGGATGAAGAGAACTCAGAACATCTGAGTTACGATGAGGGCAGATGAACTTTAAAAACATGGAGGAGCTTCATATGTGAAACAATTTCTGATTTATGTTTGAGCTGGTAAAAGGGTATTTCAGTCGTATACAGGATCCATGTATTCAATTCTATTCCAGTTTTTGTTGCTTATTTAGAGTTTCTTCACAGATTGACTTATAAATGGGCTGGTGAATCTGGTGTTTGTCTCCATGGAGATAATTACATGCAAAGCAATAGCAATGAATCCATGACAAGCTCGTGCAGACCTTCCATCAGAAAAGTACCATAATGCTCCATTCATATTAATGATACTTTGCAGTGAATATCAAGCTTGGTGTTCTACATGTATGTGTATGACGGAATGTTCATCAGTTACCATGGTGACACAAAGATACATAAGCAAGCACTGCAAAAAAAGTGTTTAGATTGTCGAAAAATCTTGATTTAAAGAGCACATTTTCAGGAGTTTGTGATCAGTTCAGTGTTCATGGAGCTGTTTAGGAGTTTGATTTTCAACAAAAAGGTGAAAGTGCCTAAGTGAAAAACTGTTGGATAATTCTAGCTACCTTATGACTGTGAGTACAGGACTTGTTTAACAGCACAATTCATCTTGCTTATTTTAGTTCCAACTAAGTCTTTCTGGTCAAATGTATTAAAACAAAACAAGCCTCAGACACAGCAGTGCCTACTGTTAGCATCACATCCCACCAGGAAATGCTGATGACATCAGCTGCAAAGTGTCAATCCCTGAGATAAAGCGGAGAACCTGTACATTTTGGTACTTTGAGAGCCCTGCCCCTCATAAGTCATGAGTGTGCTTACAAGCTCCATCTCTGAGTCTGAGTCTGAGTCTGAATCGGAGCTTGAACCGGTCTGATTGGCTGTGGGGTGCACATGGTGAGCAGCAGCCTGCCTGCGCTCACCTCTGCTGGGGGGACGGGTGACGTAGGGGTGGAGTTTGACCCGAGGAAAGGAGCAGCTGGTGAAGGAGTAGATGTGTGAAACACATTTCTGGTGGGATTTCTCTATGGGTATGTTTTTGAGCAGGAAAGAACTTTATTAGAACTCTTTTCTAAATGCAGAATATTAAATAATGAGTTGTGGAGGGGCAGTTACCATGGAGACGTTATTGCATGTTCCACAGTATGGCATTCATTTCATTTATCTTACATACAACTAATAAGAGATTTTTTGTTGCTTTAAAATACACTGAAACATTTCACAGGTCTGACCTGTTAGATTGTCTGATGACGTCGGGTGCTATCTCCATGGAGATAATTATGTATAATGCCATAATGTGGAACATTCCAAACAAAGCAATAAAGCAATAAATCCAGGGGGACAAGTAGATGGCAGACATTCCACCAGAAAAACTACATAATGCTCCTTTAATATTTATATGGATACTTTGCAGTGACATCCCCAGGGGGTTCTACATGTATGTGTATGGAGAAATGTTCATCAGTTACCTGAGGTGGGGACATGCAAGTTGTGACTTGGACTTGAATCAGATTTGAGTTACTATTTTTAGGACTTGAGACTTGACTTGATAAAATGGACTATGACTTGGGACTTGACTTGGACTTGAAGGTCAGTGACTTGAGGCCTGTGACTTGAGAAGACTTGAAAAGCACTTTTCACATTATGAATTATTTCTGTTTTGACTGTAATGTCTTGTCAAGACATTTAGAAAGGAAAAGTTTGCATTTGTACTACTCTTATATACTCTATAAATACTTATAAATAAATATAATATGACTTTATAAGTACAATTTAGCTTAAAATTCAATTAAATTGCAGAAATCTAAACTAATACTAATACTAATACTAATCTATACTTTGGTTTAAAGACTTGAAATGACTTGAAGCTCAAAGCAGATGACTTGGACTTGACTTAGACTTATGGGCCAGTGACTCAAGACTCGACTTGGACTTGTCTGTATTTGACTTGGGACTTGACTCAGACTTGAAGTCAAAGACTTGAGACTTACTTAAGACTCGCAAAACAACAACTTGGTCCCACCTCTGTCAGTTACTATGGTGACAAATAAAAGTTTTTAGATCGTTTGAATACTAAAAAATACAAAATGGGTTTAAACAGCACATTTTCAGGAGTCTGTGACTGCTGTGAGCAGCAGCCTGCCCGCGCTCACCCTCTGCTGGGGGGACGGGTTGACGTAGGGGTGGAGTTTGACCCGAGGAAAGGAGCAGCTGGTGAAGGAGTAGATGTGTGTGCTGTGGGTGACGTCGTAGAAGCCCACCTCACCCTCCTCGATGCTGACGAAGACCCCGATCTTTTGGGGGGTGTGGGGGGTGTGGATCTCCTTAGGAGGGCGGTCACTGGCGGTCAGGGTGCCGTCCAGGAGAGTGAGGACGGCGAAGCCCGTGCTGAGGTGCGGTGTAATCGGACCTTTTCTGTCCGCTGTCTCCAAGGCAATTCCAATCTCCCAAGATGCAACATCCTCCACCTGGACCTGCAGAACAGAACATAATATGAGTCCAGGATCAGAAATGTGTGTGCACTTTACTCTCTTCAATCACAACTATTCTGCAAACTGTTCAGCACATTTGTTTCTTTGATTAAGTTGTTTGAGATGAAGACTGTCATTTAAAATGTCCAAATTATAACAGAATGATCCACAAGGGTCAAAGATTAGAACAATACAAGCACAATTTATCATCTTTAATATAATTCTTCACTCTACAGCTCAGAATATTGTATTATTTCACAACATTTCAACATTTATTCATTTGTATTTGTAGGAAGTGGTAACTTCCAAACTGTTGTCTCTCAATAACAGACCATCCCAAGAGCCTGTGGCTGAAGAAGCACCTACTGATACTTTGCAGCTGATGTCATCAGCATTGGGGGTGTAAAGTGAACTGTAGGCACTGCTCTGTCTGAAGTTGTTACTCAAGTTCAACTTGAATCTGAGCTTTGTTTGAACATAGTCTGACCAGAAAGAGCTGATTTATCTACAACTACAAGAGGTGAACAGATCTGTGCTTATGATTTGTTTTATGTTACACATAATATTACAGTCACAATCGAGCTGGCATTATCCAGTCAGTTTTCAGTAGTCACTCTCATCTTTCTGTTGAAAATCAAACTCCTAAACAGGAGCATGAACGCTCGTATTGATCACTGACTCCTGAAAATGTGCTGCTTAAATCCATTTCATTTCTTGAGGTTTACATTTATCTAAAAACTTTTTTGACTGTGTTTGTTTATGTGTCCAGTGTGTGTCTCCATGGTAACAGCTGAACATTCCACCATAGAGATGCATATAGAACACCCCCAGCATGATGTGACTGCAAAGTATCAATACCACAATTGAGTGAGGCTGAGAAACGGCAGCGTGTCGTGTCTGACCTCGAAGTAGAAGGTCCCTGAGGAGTAGCCCTGTTTGGAGAGCACCCCTGTGAGAGTGTCGAAGCGCTGGGGCAGATCGGGGAGGGTCTGGACTACTTCAGCGTGACACACCTCTCTGCCATCAGAGGAGAGCTGCAGGGCTGTGTGAGCAGTGTCCATGTCCAGAGTCACCTGCACTGCAGAACACAGCACCGTATAAAACAAATCACCAAACCATGAAAAGAATAAAAATACACCTTCAACTCAAAAGGGACTTTATTTACAAAACTATTAAAACCACACTGCGGAACATTCCTATCAGAATACTGCTACTCGGGACACACCTACCCACACCTGTGGAGGCAGATCTGGAAACAGATCTCCACATGTCCCATGAAACAAGACTAAATGTGTCATAGTGAAAATCATCCACTGTAGATAGAAGTGGACTGAGGGAGTGTTTGGCTCCAGCCAATGTGGAGCTCCTAGAAACTGAAACTAAAAGTGAATATTTTGAGGTACTTACCTGCGTACTGCCGGACTCTCCTGACCTCTGTGGAGACAAGCACAGATCAGGTCCTGGATCATTCACATCAAAGGAGACGTGAGCGTGGAAATGAGAGCTTACCTTTAGTCTCCAGAGCCTTCATTCCCTCCTTCACTGCAACACCCATCTCCGCCAGTATTTTGAGCAGAGCGCTCCGAGACGTCCCCACTGCAGAGTCACTGTAAGGACTGATGTGGGACCAGTCCTCCAGGTGTGGGGCTACTCCCAGAGACGCCCAGTTCTGAGGGATCACCACCAACATGGGTGAGCGAAGAAGAAGAGAAGAAGAAGAAGAAGAAGAAGAAAAAAGAAGAAGAAGAAGAAGAAGAAGGCAGAGCCACGAGCACTGACTAAAACTTACACATGTCCATCGACTTACACCAGGACTAAATGCAGATACTTTAGTCAAATAAAAATTCAGGTGTTTTGTTGAAAAATAAAAACTCAAGATAAAGGAATGAAAGTTCTGAGTGGAGACCAGAGCCAAGTTCCACTTTTCCATCCCAGAGTCAAACCAGAGCATAACAAATTCACTGTCCATCAACATGTCTGGACATTCATCAATAACATGCTATTTATCAGAAATTACAAATCAAAACATAAGAAACAAAAAGACCTGGCAGCATGGATTGATAGACGAAGACAAATTTCCAACTCATGGGACAATAGTTTAGTCTTGAATAATACCTGCAGTATATATCTTATATTTGCAGTACATATCTTATACCTGCAGTACATGTCTTATATTTGCAGTACATATCTTATACCTGCAGTACATGTCTTATATTTGCAGTATACGTCTTATACCTGCAGTACATATCTTATACATGCAGTATATATCTTGTACATGCAGTACATATCTTGTACATGCAGTACATATCTTATACCTGCAGTACATATCTTGTACATGCAGTACATATCTTGTACATGCAGTACATATCTTGTACATGCAGTACATATCTTGTACTTGCAGTACATATCTTATACCTGCAGTAGGTGCAGTCCGTCCTCGGCCTGGGACAGCCTCGTGAGCGTCCCTTGTCTTCTCTCCAGCTGTTGGACCTCAGTCTGCAGCTTCTTCTTCATGTTCTCTGTTTGGTCTGAGTTCTTTTTCTTCAGATGGAGGAGTGCAGCCACCACTGCCGCCTGCTTCAGTTTGAGAAGCTCCTGCATCAGCCCCGTGAGCATCATCACGTCTGCAACATCTGAAACCGCGTTCTTCTGCAACCACAATCCACACAAGACTTTAGAGAAATGCTCATAGGAAAACTGAGAAGGTCAAAGGGGCTGTACACAATCAATTTCATGCACTAAAGCAAAACAGGTATGTGGCATCTTTCCACTGGTTTGCTTTAGAGCAAATCCGTCCAGTCCAAAAGTGTCTTATAGGTCTTATTTTATGCAAAACTGACTCCAGCTTTTAGCCATTTTAGAATGTTGTTACTTCATCAAAAACATACTTATTTGTGCTTTGTTTCATTCACATGCTTCAGATATTATCAGTCTGTTTACATCTCCTAAGCTCAAAATGCTCTGGTTCAACTTGTGATTCATGAAGAAGTAGTTAATAGCTACATTTTCCCTTTTGTTCAGTACAGATTGGAATTTCTGGGCTGAAATCGTCCAAATGATTCTAGTGAAGGTGTATGGAGTTTAAAATCACAGTAGAGCAGTGGAACAGTGTGTTTGTTTTTTTTTTACCTCCAAGATGTTCTCGGTCTCAGTGTACTTCTCCATCAGGGCTCTTCTCTCTTGGATCTTCTGCTGCACTTCACCCAGCTCCTGTTCCACCTGAGCCTGCGCCACACAGAATACATTATTATCAACCCCTCCTCCTTCCTCACTCTCCCCTTTAGTTTTTCAGACCCTGCCCCTTGTCACTCTCCCCTTCAGTCCTCCAGACCTCTTCGCTCACTCTCCCCCTTTAGTCCTATAGACCTTGCCCCTCCTCCCCTTCAGTCTGTCCAGTCCATCTTCTCCCCTGAGACCCCCCCTTTAATCATCCTGATGCTGCACTCCTCTTTCTCACTCTTCCCTTTAGTCCAACAGACCCTGCCCTCACTCACTCTCCTCGTTATCCTCCAGACTCCATCTCTCCTCCCTCCTCCCATCCCCCTTTAGTCCTCCAGGAAGCTTTAAAAAGTTCTCCATCGCCAGTTTAACCCATATCCTGTATCCTGTAGAAGTGGACCAGGGGAGTGTGACGTCGTCCAGTCAAATGAAGTTCATCGAGGCTGGAAGTTATGTGGCAAATTTCAGGCCCAGTTCCATATTTGGAATTTCGAGGAGTATCAAAGCAACCAAAGAGCCAGTCAGGAGTAAGGCTGTTGAAGGTGTGACAAACCGCCGTCCAAATTTGAGACGGTCCAACCACAGCCGCTCATTTGTGGCTCGTGTCTCTCCAGTACAGAAGACATCTCCTCTCGAAAATTCTCATAACATTCAGAACAAAATGTATAACTTCTTTTACCTGAGAAGTCATAGTTTGGTGCTTCGATTGTTGATTCTGTAAAAATGTGCACTGTTTCTAAATTCTTTATGTAGTTTTTTTTCACTTTGTTATGTGTAAGCAGCCATGTTTGTTTTGGATGTGAATGGTGGCTCCAGATAAACTCATTTTTGCAAAGTTTTTTTCAAAGCGTGTGGTTCTGACTGGACAGGTAATGTTAGCGGGAGTGACCACGGGGACAGAAAGCACCTGATTTGTCTCTTATTAATGGTCATATATTGAAATTAAAATCAGGATCATGTAGCAGTTGTCAGTGTTGGGTGTAACGCAATGACTTTTTTCAGGTGAAAATAGTGTAACAAGCTACTACAGAAAATTTGGTAACGATACGTAGTTCCTTTATCAATTCAGCACATTACTTTTCTGTGTACGAAGCCCATTCCTGCCCTGGCGGCGTGTCACAGTCGGGGAGGACAGTCCACCCCGGTCGACAGTCACGCCGGGAGCAGGGTGCCCCATCCCAACCTGGGCAGAGAGAGCACAGTGAGCACCCATGGCTCCGGGAAGTGGTGAGGTCCTGGCGGGAGGAGCTGCAGAACACCCCTCGAGCCTTTCCTGACCGACCCAGAGCTGGTGGTGGTGCACCACCTCGGAGGTCAGCAGGGACCAGTGACACCAGGGAAGACGTCCCTCAAGGGGATCCTCCGCGCTACGCTGACCCTGTTTACCTCTTGATGGTTTCACGTCCTCTTGAACTTTCTCTTCAATCTTCTTTTCAGATTTCCCTTACGGTTCTTGTCGACTATCAGTCTCGTGCCGTATTTAGCCTTAGATGGAGTTTACCACCAAAAAGTAACAAGTAACATAAAAATGTACTTTCCATAGTGTGTAACTAAGTAAAGTAAGGGATTACTTTTTAAAGAACTAACAAGTAAGGGGCAAACGTTACTTTTTAAAGTAACTTTCCCAACACTGGCAGTTACAGAGAGAGACAACGATCTTTCACTAGAAAGTGAATTGAAACCAGAGTAAGTTGGTGCTGGAAACATGCCCATGCTCACTTCCTGTTTAGAGGCGGGTTATCTATGTTCACTTAAACCCAGCGTTTGGTTTAACCCTGTGTCCTGTGGGAGGTGTGGTGAGAGTGTGGTACCTTCTTGTTCCTCAGGCGGTTCTTCAGAGGAACACATCTGTGGTCTTGATGTTCTGAGCTGATGCAGGTCACACACACAGCCGTGAGGTGATCGTGACACACCAGGTCCAGAGGAGAGGAGTGCTGCTTACACACTCTGCACACACAACAACACTTGGTTTGGTGGGATAGTACTTGTCCTAAATACTTATCATGGTTTGTGGCAGTTTGAAGTGCGAGGAAAAACACAAAATACAGATATAGAATATAGAATTGATACTTTACAACTGTAGGCTCTGCTCTGTCTGAAGCTCAGTTAGATTTACAGTAATCTGGCCCAGTGGCCCAATCTGTATTCTAACAAACTCTAACCACAACTACAACCAGTGTGATGACTTTAAACAAGTCTCTTGCACAGAACATTAAAGTCACATGCTAGAATTAGCGAACAGTTTTTCAGTTCGTCGCTTTCTCCTTTTTGTTGGAAATCAAAAACCTAAACAGGACCATGAACACTCATTCTTTTTTGACTAGTGTGTCTTCATTGTAACTGCTCAACATTCTACTATAAACATACAAGAACACCCCAGCGCGATGCTGCAAAGTATCAATGAAATGTTACATTAGAGTAACTATGTTTTGGTGTAGTGTCACCTGTGTGCACTTAAAGATGTACACAGAAACAAACATGGGTAATATGCTGCTGTGTTTAGGCAGCACAGTCATGTCTGAGGAGGATTACACCGCTGAGAGTTAAGCACCAGTTCTGGCACGAATTTTGGCACCAAGTGAAAGAGAAACTAAACTATATGACAGGGGAACTCCAGGGTGATGCAATGTGCACTTTAAAACATATACAAACACTACATGTGGAATATGATTCTGTTTCTAAACCCAATTTCAAGACAAACTATTTAAAACATGTGAAAGAAGTGAAATATAGCAAACATTTGTAGAAAAAGTAGTTTGTAGTTTGATGATTACATAATATGTTGTTCTGCTTTTGCAAATCTTGACCTTTTAAAAAAAATTGAAAACATATGAAAAAGTGAAATATAGTAAGCCCTTGAAGAAAATACAGCAAAAATACAGCAAAACTAGATTTTCATTATGTAATATGTTCTGTTTTTGTGGCATAGTCTTGGGGTTTGAAGCAGGAGTTTTGGCAGGTGAAAGAGGAAACACTAGACCTGGAATAAGATCTAGTCCCTAGTGCCAATTTCAACCCGAACTATTTAAAAATGTGAAGGAAGTGAAATATAGTAAGCATTTGTAGAATGCATCAGAATTAGTAGATGACTGGATGCACTGATCCAGATTTTTCAGTTCCAATACTTATCCCAGTACTATAGCTTTAAGGCTACATTTACACATAGTCGGGTATGTTGAGAAACAAATGTTTCCCTCTCTCTGTTTTCCAAAATAACATTGTGCACACAGCATCGTTTTCAAAAAAGTTTTCACTTACAAGCCTGTGGGCAGCACCTGGATTAGATTCAAATCTGTAGCATTTATTTCATTACAGTTGTAAGTATTACTCACAAATACCTTGAAAACTTTACATTACTGAGTGGGCTCGCCTCTCCACAGATCTGTTAAAGAAGTGGTAAAATGACTGACCTCAGCTCATTGGTCTCTGGTCATGGATCTGATCCTTCAGCTGTGTGTGCAAATGCAAACACATGAAAAGTGTTTCACCAGGAGAAATGTGACTGCTGCTCTGATGCTTCCTCATCATCATCATTATAACAAAAAGGAAAGGTTTTCAGCGTGTCAGCTCCTAAAACTCAGTTTATCTCACTTTACATGCAAATGTCAAACCATAGTCTTCCAGAATCTCCACTCTAGCCGGAGTTTTTAGAAAGATTTGTTTTCATAGGCGAATTCTCCATTCACGTGTAAAAAAAATGGGAACAAACGAAGGGAAATGTCTCCATTTTTAAAAACACCCGTGTACGTGTAAACAGGGCCTAAGTATCTGCTGATACTTGATATATCAACCGATACCAGTACAGAGACTGAAAGAGAATTTATTTCCTTTAAAACTAAAATAAAATAAGCCTAAACTGATCCTAATGTATTATGTATCTCTGAAGTAACTACAGACATGTAAATAGTCTTATTACATCATTGTATATGTCCAACCTGGATATCGGCTGAACCAATATTATTAACAATGTGATATCAGATACCAGCACTCCTAATGATCGGGTAATATGTTGTTCCATTTAGGCAGTGCTCCTTTGTGGTGTGCTTTTGTCTAAACCTGCTGAGTGGAATCTGAAATACTGAGAGATGTGGCACGGGTTTTGGCACAAAGTGAAGGAGAAACCAAACAGCAGGACAGGGGAATTCCACTGACATATATATTTTAAATAAAATATATGAGTACAAGAGTAATTGACAAAAGGTTTAGGCTGACAATATGAAATGATTTGAACATCTGTGTGTCTTGCAGCTCTTCTTCAGATATGATTTAGTCTGTCTCATTTTTGTGTCTGAAAATAACAGATTTAAGATCAAATTATAAATTGGATATTACAACAAGCAGTATTTTCCCCCAAAACAGGTAGTACTTTCCCCCAAAACACGCAGTACTTTCCCCCAAAACAGGCAGTACTTTCCCCCTAAACAGGCAGTACTTTCCCCCTAAAACAATTAGTACTTCCCTAAAACCCTTTTATATATTATATTAAGTATAAGTATCTGTACTCTTACTAAAATTATTATTATTATTTTTTTGGTTACTCTATTCAAGTCTGTATGAATGTTTCTAATGAGGGAAGAGCATTACATGTTCTACATTATGTAAAACTGACTCTTGTGATTAGAAAACAAAAACATATCTGGAGTTGTGTTTTGTTTCATTCACACATGAGTAATCCTGCATTATGAGTGTGTGTGTGTTCTGACCTGGCCTGCAGGCGGTGCACAGGTTTCAGCAGTTCATGTACCATGAGTTGGGGCTCCCTCTGGTGGCCGCGCAGGTGCTCAGAGCAGTAGGACTCCTCACAGTGCAGACAGGAGCGCACCGCCCGCACACTCCTGCCCCCGACTGCACACGGCCCACACTGGACGTCAGGAGGAGGGGAGGGCTGAGTGGGGGAGGCCTGTGGACAGTCCTGTGTGTGGACACGTCATCATGTGACATTAGTTCATTTATCTCAGTTTAATTCCACATATCTACTGTTTTTCTTAAAGGCTCCATATTAAACTATTTTATTTGAGTGCTATTGTAGTTTCTTCATCATAAACAGACAGACAGAGTTGTGTTTTGTTTCATTCACACACGTTTAACACACAAACCCTGCGAATTTAGGCTGAGTTCTTCTCTCAAACAGAAAACACCACTTGGTGATGTCATGTAGTAATACAGGAAGTGCTCCACTGTGTTTTTAAACTCCTTACACTTTCACTAGAATCATTTGGATAATTTTAGTTCTGTAACTGCCCATCTTTCCTGAACTAAAGGTAAAAAGTAGCTCTTAACTTACAGCTTTGTGACTTCAGAAGTTGGAATAAAAAAAATACAAATAAAAAATTCAGGTTTGTTTTTGGTGAGGTAACAGAGTTATAACATGACAACACTCACAAGAGTCAGTTCTGCACAATATGTGGAGTTAATGTGATTAACTGAGATTCAGGAGCTGGACCACACCTCAAACATGACTCATCTCAACCACACCTTCAGTTACCCACAAGCCCCATTTATAAGGCCATCCTGAAATCACCGCTGTGTCAGCTCTCTTCAGCCCCTCCCACCCGTGTCTCTCAACCATCCTTCTGTCCAAACACATCATCTTTAAGGAGGGGGATTCTGAATCAGTTGGATTTCTGTATTGGAGAAAGAGCCCCCACCCTGAGCCCCCCCCCAGCATCACATCTATCCACCGTCAATAAACATCTTATCATATTCCACTTTTGTGACGTGGTCCTTGATAGTGAAAGGACCTTTAATGTACTTATTAGAAACATACCTGCATATCTTTTTTTGTATTTTCTTTCTATATTTATTGTCATGTTTTTCCCATTGTTCTTTATTTGAATTATGGTGGATTGGAAACAGGTCTTATTAGTTTGATCACCTACTAAATAACTACATTTGAACGTAGTTTTATTTTTTGCTAGTACAATTACATTTTTGTTTACATCCATTACATGTGATAAGGATTATGGTATGATTATGTTCAAATCAGGGTCACACTGACTAGTCCATTCTAACGTGAAAGGACAAATGCTTTGACAGTTAAAATAGATTTGACAGATACTATTTTGATGGTGTTTTCTTTTTTAAAAGTAAACTACTCTCATTTCATGTCATATTGAGAGAAAATTAAATTGCTCTGAGGCCTCAGCTGTAAGTGGCACTCAGGGTAACAGGTTAACTCCAAGTCTGCTTCTGATGAGGTAACAGCATAATAACATGACTTAAAGCTCGCAAGAGTCCATTTTGTGTAATATTGGACATTTAAAAATAAATTTGACTACTTTATGGGACTGGCATGTCTTTCACTGCTCCCCTGCTCCTGAAATATTGTCTGTTCACTCTGCTGTCTGAGGAGGATTACACCGCTGAGAGTTAGGCACATGTTCTGCCACGAGTTTTGGCACAAAATGGAAGAGAAACCAAACAGGAGCAGAGAGAACTCCACTGACAGAGGAGGGTCATGTAGTGTGCACTGAAGACTTATTCAAACACTACACTTGGATACAGTTAAAATACAGTTCCTAAACACAGTTTGAGTGTTATAATGCTTTAACTCTAAAAATGAAGCAGTTGTAGATTTAGTTTACTCAAATAACTCCAAAATCAACTCTTTATATTTTTTTGTGTGTAATATAACAACGAAATGAAACATTTTTTTTTAGATTAACATGTTCCAGAAATAATCAATTTAGTCTGTTTTTACACATAAAATGCCTTATTTTATTTGAAATCATTAAAGACAAAAAATGTTGTAATAGGAGAAATTTCAAACTGATATTTAGAAAGTAAGATTTCCCTGCCGTGTCTGGTCTTAACTGTAAAGTAAAGTCAGTGATCTCCTACCTGAGGTGGAAGCAGGTCCCTCAGCAGAACGTTGGTGCTCAGCTGTGGTCTGCTGGAGAAGACCTGCTGACACAGAGGACATTTGACCACCGTAGAGCCACTCCAGTATGTGTCCAGGCAGCCCTTGCAGAAGTTGTGTCCACACGGGGTGGACACGGGCTGAGTGAAGGTGTCCAGACAGATGGGGCACTTCAGAGGAGAGGAGTTGAGAGGAGAGGAGCTGACAGTGGAGGAGTTTGAGCCCATGGTGAATCAGAACAAGTGGCGGACCTGAGCACACAAGCTTTATAACAACAAAGATCAGCTGAGAGAGACAGGGCGGTCGCAGGGGAAATTCCGAAGAGAATGAAAGTAAAACAGAGCAGTCACCGTGACCACACAAACACACCTGCCCTCATTTTCTAACACTGAGGTGAAAAGGTTGTATATTTGTGTTTATAGTTTTGCACACAATGCACAGGACACGTGGTGCGTAGAGATCTGATCTTGCCTTAAACAAAGCAGATCAAAGTGGAAAAACTAGAATCATGAATTTAGGACATAAAGGTGTGGCAAAGTGCTGTGTTTATCTGATGAGGAAATCATAAAAATTACATAAAAAAACAAATGTGTTATTTAGGCTCATTGTAAAATGTAGAAAATTTTAAATTATTATTAAGTCATTTTAGTTTAGAAAGTTTTTTTTTTGTTTTTTTTCTGTGTAAATTTTGCAAATACTAAATGTCAATTGAAAGTTCTCCTGAAAAGGCATCTTGTTATGCAACAGCAGTGTCCCAGAAAGATAACTCTCTAATCTGTTGTGTTGTAATTGCAGTGAGTAATGTCTCTGTCTTTCGCTTGATATAACCAGAGGCGGTGCTACCATAAGGCAAAAGTAACCTCAGCCCCCAACCTATTGCCCTCAGTGCCTAATGTGACCACGTTTACATGATGTTTTTTAAAATTCTGATTTAATTATTCCGAATTAAATAATTCAATTATTCTCCTTCGAGTTGACATGGAAATAATCATTCCGAATTAAGCTTTACATGGAAAACAAGTTCAATTGGATTTATTTAATTCTGCTCAGTGTCTCAGGGTAGGGAAGGGTTCTGATTGGACAGGGACGCGAATGTATTTACGTCAACCAGAAGAAAATACACACTTCAGCTGCTACCAGCTTTTCTGTCATATTGGTTTGTTGTTGCGTGGGGATGCGTACCACTGTTCCCCACCATTTGCACTGAGGACGGACAGAACAACAGAACAACATATAACCAACCGAACGGGATTCACGCTTCTCTCCGGATGTTTTGTGCCATCTCGGAACCAGCTGCAGCTCTGGAGCACAGACGACAGGAACAGCCCGTCCGGACCTGTAGTCCACAGCGCATTCTCTCTTTCGCTGCACGGATCCCATGGTTTATTTGCCCCCGTCTGGACCCAGCACATGGAGGATGGAGCCTATGGACCTGTCTGACCAACCTGCTCGGAGAACAACACAAGACCAAGGAGGGGCTGCATGCTATGGTGAGTGTTACCGTGTATTTACCGCAGTTACACGACTCAGAGCTTCTGGTCCAGGCTGATGTGCGGTGAGTTGTGTAAAGTTATTGGCTACATGCTGTTGTTTTATGAGTTCATGATGATAAGTTGGGATGAGGGCGGCTCGCGGTGTTAACGGGGAACCTCGGTACCTTTCACAATTACATAGGCACCGAAATGGAGAAGCACGGGGACACAAACATGATACAAACTATACACCATATTGCAGCGTGTCATCACATCAGGAGCCTGATCTAATGCGCAAATGCTGAACGACCGGAATTATTTTTTAAGCGGAATAAACTTTTAAAATAAACAATCGTGGAATTAGTTAATTTGGCTTTAAAATCGGAATAAACCACCCACTTAATTTGGATTTAAGTTTAATTCCAAATAAGTTTAATTCCAAATAATCATTAGGAATTAAGTGTTTACATGGTCTTTTTAAAGTGGAATACATTTTTATTCCAAATTAAATTATTTTTAATCAGAATTAAAGCTCTCATGTAAACGGGGCAAATATGACATTAAATGAGAGTAGTTTACTTTTAAACAATAATCATTATAATCAGCTCTGGTTTTCTAGTAGGTGAACCAACTAATAAGACAAGTTTCCAATCCACAATAATTCAAATAGAGATGTGCATGTCTCAAGAACAATGGGGAAAAACAGACAATAAATACATTAGAAAAACATCCATCCATCCATCCATCCATTTTCGTCCGCTTATCCGGGGCCGGGTCGCGGGGGCAGCAGCCTAAGCAGGGACTCCCAGACTTCCTTCACCCCAGACACGTCCTCCAGCTCCTCCGTGGGGACCCCGAGGTGTTCCCAGGCCAGCCGAGAGTGTTCCCGGAACACCTCCCGAAGGAGGCGCCCAGGAGGCATCCGAAACAGATGCCCGAGCCACAACTGGCTCCTCTCGACGTGGAGGAGCAGCGGCTCTACTCCAAGCTCCTCCCGTGTGACTGAGCTCCTCACCCCCCCCCCCCCCTTGAACCGTCACCTTATCGTGGTGGAGGGGTTTGAGTGCCCGAATGATCCCGGGAGCTATGTTGTCGGGGGCTTCATATCCCTGGTAGGGTCACCCAAGGCAAACAGGTCTACTGTATACTTTAAGGATCTCCTCAATCCCACCGTCACGTCTTCCGAGGAGGAGGCCGAGGCTGGGGACTCGAAGGCGGACTCATCCATCACCCTGGCCGAAGTCACTGAGGTGGTTGGAAAGCTCCTTGGTGGCAAGGCTCCGGGGTTGGATGAGATCTGTCCTGAGTACCTTAAGTCTCTGGATGTTGTGGGGCTGTCTTGGCTGACACGCCTCTTCAACATCGCGTGGCGGTCGGGGACAGTACCTCTGGACTGGCAAACCGGGGTGGTGGTCCCTCTGTATAAGAAGGGGGACCGGAGGGTGTGCTTCAACTATAGGGGGATCACACTCCTCAGCCTTCCCGGTAAGGTCTATGCCAGGGTGCTGGAGAGGAGAATCCGGCCGATAGTCGAACCTCGGATCCAGGAGGAGCAGTGTGGTTTTCGTCCTGGCCGTGGAACACTGGACCAGCTCTACACTCTCCATGCTCGAGGGTTCATGGGAGTTTGCCCAACCAGTCCACATGTGCTTTGTGGACTTGGAGAGTATGGGGTCCGGGGCCCTTTGCTAAGGGCTGTCCGGTCCCTATATGACCGGAGCAGGAGCTGTGTTCGCATTGCCGACAGTAAGTCAGACCTGTTCCCGGTGCATGTTGGACTCCGCCAGGGCTGCCCTTTGTCACCGGTTCTGTTCATTGTGTTTATGGACAGAATTTCTAGGCGCAGCCAGGGGCCGGAGGGGGTCCAGTTTGGGGACCACAGGATCTCATCTCTGCTGTTTGCGGATGATGTTGTCCTGTTGGCTTCATCGAACCAGGACCTGCAGTGTGCACTGGGGCGGATGAAGATCAGCTCTTCTAAGTCTGAGGCCATGGTTCTCGACCGGAAAAAGGTCGCTTGTCCTCTCCAGGTGGGTGGGGAGTCGTTTGCCTCAAGTGGAGGAGTTCAAGTATCTCGGGGTCTTGTTCACAAGTGAGGGGAGGACGGAACGTGAGATTGACAGGCGGATCGGTGCAGCTTCGGCAGTGATGCGGTCGCTGTATCGGACCGTTGTGGTGAAGAGGGAGCTGAGCCGAAAGGCGAAGCTCTCGATTTACCGGTCAGTCTTCGTTCCTACTCTCACCTATGGTCATGAGCTCTGGGTAGTGACCGAAAGGACGAGATCGCAGATACAAGCGCTTGAAAAACATTAGAAAAACAAAACAAAAAAATGGTGCATCATAGTGAACTCAAGTTCACCTGGGGCCCTCAAATAGTTTTTTTATTATGTATTTTTATTTTTTTATTATGATGTGAATTCTGTATGTAAATGCTCCATAAAAGACAATGACTCCTGGAAGAATAGCTGCGCTTCCACAGCTAGTGGAGGTCAAAATAAACACAAAAATACAAATCTGGACCCTCAGGAATAAAAGAATTCAATCTTTATTGGACCCACAATGGGGAAAGTGCAGTGTTGCAACAACAGAGTACAAAAGGGTATCATTACACCTGTATTTAAAATATAAATTATTATTCATTAACAAACACATGCTACAATAATCTTAACAATATAATTTATGAATGATCAGTAAACTTTAAAGAATGTTACAGATTCAAAAGAACACATATCCATAGATGTTTAAGTAATAGAATCTCTCTAAATAAACTAAATGTAAAATGGATCGTAGCTTTGGTGCTGCAGTTAGAATCATTTCATCATAATGTGGAACATGTATGTACAAGTCAAAGAAGCTCCTGATGACATGTCTCTGTGTAAGGTCAGAGGATGAAGAGAACTCAGAACATCTGAGTTACGATGAGGGCAGATGAACTTTAAAAACATGGAGGAGCTTCATAATATATTATGTGAAACTAATTTCTGAAGAGTATGGGTATGTTTTTGAGCATGAAAGTAAAAGTTTGTGTAATTCCTCAGTCGTCCATACAGGATCCATAGCAATATTACAATTCTATTCCAGCATTTTTTGTTGCTTAAAAATACATAGAGTGGGTCGCCTCTTCACAGATCTGACTTATAACATGGGCTGGTGACATCTGGTGTTTGTCTCCATGGAGATAATTACATGCAAAGCAATAAAGCAATGAATCCACGACAAGCTCGTGCAGACCTTCCATCAGAAAAGTACCATAATGCTCCATTCATATTTAATGGATACTTTGCAGTGACATCAAGCTTGGTGTTCTACATGTATGTGTATGACGGAATGTTCATCAGTTACCATGGTGACACAAAGCATACATAAGCAAGCACTGCAAAAAAAAGTGTTTAGATTGTCGAAAAATCTTGATTTAAAGAGCACATTTTCAGGAGTTTGTGATCAGTTCGAGTGTTCATGGAGCTGTTTAGGAGTTTGATTTTCAACAAAAAGGTGAAAGTGCCTAAGTGAAAAACTGTTGGATAATTCTAGCTACCTTATGACTGTGAGTACAGGACTTGTTTAACAGCACAATTCATCTTGCTTATTTTAGTTCCAACTAAGTCTTTCTGGTCAAATGTATTAAAACAAAACAAGCCTCAGACACAGCAGTGCCTACTGTTAGCATCACATCCCACCAGGAAATGCTGATGACATCAGCTGCAAAGTGTCAATCCCTGAGATAAAGCGGAGAACCTGTACATTTTGGTACTTTGAGAGCCCTGCCCCTCATAAGTCCATGAGTGTGCTTAAATCAAGCTCCATCTCTGAGTCTGAGTCTGAGTCTGAATCGGAGCTTGAACCGGCCTCTGATTGGCTGTGGGGTGCACATGTGACCGGGGTGAGCAGCAGCCTGCCCGCGCTCACCCTCTGCTGGGGGGACGGGTTGACGTAGGGGTGGAGTTTGACCCGAGGAAAGGAGCAGCTGGTGAAGGAGTAGATGTGTGTGCTGTGGGTGACGTCGTAGAAGCCCACCTCACCCTCCTCGATGCTGACGAAGACCCCGATCTTTTGGGGGGTGTGGGGGTGGTGAATCTCCTTAGGAGGGCGGTCACTGGCGGTCAGGGTGCCGTCCAGGAGAGTGAGGACGGCGAAGCCCGTGCTGAGGTGCGGTGTAATCGGACCTTTTCTGTCCGCTGTCTCCAAGGCAATTCCAATCTCCCAAGATGCAACATCCTCCACCTGGACCTGCAGAACAGAACATAATATGAGTCCAGGATCAGAAATGTGTGTGCACTTTACTCTCTTCAATCACAACTATTCTGCAAACTGTTCAGCACATTTGTTTCTTTGATTAAGTTGTTTGAGATGAAGACTGTCATTTAAAATGTCCAAATTATAACAGAATGATCCACAAGGGTCAAAGATTAGAACAATACAAGCACAATTTATCATCTTTAATATAATTCTTCACTCTACAGCTCAGAATATTGTATTATTTCACAACATTTCAACATTTATTCATTTGTATTTGTAGGAAGTGGTAACTTCCAAACTGTTGTCTCTCAATAACAGACCATCCCAAGAGCCTGTGGCTGAAGAAGCACCTACTGATACTTTGCAGCTGATGTCATCAGCATTGGGGGTGTAAAGTGAACTGTAGGCACTGCTCTGTCTGAAGTTGTTACTCAAGTTCAACTTGAATCTGAGCTTTGTTTGAACATAGTCTGACCAGAAAGAGCTGATTTATCTACAACTACAAGAGGTGAACAGATCTGTGCTTATGATTTGTTTTATGTTACACATAATATTACAGTCACAATCGAGCTGGCATTATCCAGTCAGTTTTCAGTAGTCACTCTCACCTTTCTGTTGAAAATCAAACTCCTAAACAGGAGCATGAACGCTCGTATTGATCACTGACTCCTGAAAATGTGCTGCTTAAATCCATTTCATTTCTTGAGGTTTACATTTATCTAAAAACTTTTTTGACTGTGTTTGTTTATGTGTCCAGTGTGTCTCCATGGTAACAGCTGAACATTCCACCATAGAGATGCATATAGAACACCCCCAGCATGATGTGACTGCAAAGTATCAATACCACAATTGAGTGAGGCTGAGAAACGGCAGCGTGTCGTGTCTGACCTCGAAGTAGAAGGTCCCTGAGGAGTAGCCCTGTTTGGAGAGCACCCCTGTGAGAGTGTCGAAGCGCTGGGGCAGATCGGGGAGGGTCTGGACTACTTCAGCGTGACACACCTCTCTGCCATCAGAGGAGAGCTGCAGGGCTGTGTGAGCAGTGTCCATGTCCAGAGTCACCTGCACTGCAGAACACAGCACCGTATAAAACAAATCACCAAACCATGAAAAGAATAAAAATACACCTTCAACTCAAAAGGGACTTTATTTACAAAACTATTAAAACCACACTGCGGAACATTCCTATCAGAATACTGCTACTCGGGACACACCTACCCACACCTGTGGAGGCAGATCTGGAAACAGATCTCCACATGTCCCATGAAACAAGACTAAATGTGTCATAGTGAAAATCATCCACTGTAGATAGAAGTGGACTGAGGGAGTGTTTGGTTCCAGCCAATGTGGAGCTCCTAGAAACTGAAACTAAAAGTGAATATTTTGAGGTACTTACCTGCGTACTGCCGGACTCTCCTGACCTCTGTGGAGACAAGTACAGATCAGGTCCTGGATCATTCACATCAAAGGAGACGTGAGCGTGGAAATGAGAGCTTACCTTTAGTCTCCAGAGCCTTCATTCCCTCCTTCACTGCAACACCCATCTCCGCCAGTATTTTGAGCAGAGCGCTCCGAGACGTCCCCACTGCAGAGTCACTGTAAGGACTGATGTGGGACCAGTCCTCCAGGTGTGGGGCTACTCCCAGAGACGCCCAGTTCTGAGGGATCACCACCAACATGGGTGAGCGAAGAAGAAGAAGAAGAAGAAGAAGAAGGCAGAGCCACGAGCACTGACTAAAACTTACACATGTCCACTGACTTACACCAGGACTAAATGCAGATACTTTAGTCAACTAAAAGTTCAGGTGTTTTGTTGAAAAATAAAAACTCAAGATAAAGGAATGAAAGTTATTCCAGACACGCTCACTCAATGTGATGTGGGCAGCACCGCCGAATGCTACTCCACTAGTTGTGCCCCCGCAAGCACTTGGTGCCCTACACACTGTGCGTAATGTGAATAATGGGGAGTGATGGTACTGCTTGAATCTTATACCTGCAGTACATATCTTGTACATGCAGTACATATCTTGTACTTGCAGTACATATCTTATACCTGCAGTAGGTGCAGTCCGTCCTCGGCCTGGGACAGCCTCGTGAGCGTCCCTTGTCTTCTCTCCAGCTGTTGGACCTCAGTCTGCAGCTTCTTCTTCATGTTCTCTGTTTGCTCTGAGTTCTTTTTCTTCAGAAGGAGGAGTGCAGCCACCACTGCCGCCTGCTTCAGTTTGAGAAGCTCCTGCATCAGCCCCGTGAGCATCATCACGTCTGCAACATCTGAAACCGCGTTCTTCTGCAACCACAATCCACACAAGACTTTAGAGAAATGCTCATAGGAAAACTGAGAAGGTCAAAGGGGCTGTACACAATTGGTTAAATTCTAAAAGTAGCTCTAGGGTAAAATGTGTGCTGTCTGCATCCAATTACTTTTATCCTTTGTGAACCAGGAAGCAAGGCTTGTGTGCTGTTAGCATGCTAGTTGTTGTTAGCACTATTATGGCATCCAAACTCCACGCTGGTCTTGAAGTTTTGAAAAGTGATTATCTCCTCATCGCAGTGAATAATTAGGATGCTAGGAATGCGTTAGAAAATTAAGTACTTTGGACCACTGGAAATGGTTTAAAACTGTCCTGTTCAGTTAAAATCAAGTACATAAGATATATTTTAGAGAAACCTTGAGCCTTCCACTGTGTGTAGCAAAGCGGGCCAAAAATAAAATAAACACATGCACAGGTGCACAGGCATGTTTTGGGCTGGCTCAAGGTGTGGGGGAGTGGTGATATCCCCCTTTATAAAAATGCATTCACAATCATTCCAGGCCGATGGTGCAGATTGGCAGCCTCACTTCTGCCAGTCTGCCCCAGGGCAGCTGTGGCTACAGTAGTAGCTTACCACCACCAGGTATGGAGTGAATGAATAATGCTCTGTAAAGAGTCTTTGAGTGTCCAAAAACGCGCTATATAAAACTGATGCATAATTATTATTCTTATCATTCTGGTCTTGCCTTGGCAGTACAGTGAAATACTAAGTTGGATAATGATGTACCTCCAAGATGTTCTCACACTCAGTGTACTTCCCCATCAGGGCTCTTCTCTCCTCGAGCTTCTGCTGCACGTCACCCAGCTCCTGTTCCACCTGAGCCTGCACCACACAGAATACATTATTATCAACCTATTATCCTTTATGCCTCCAGACCCTGCCCCTCGCCCCCCTTGCTCTCCCCTTTAGTCCTCCAGGTTCCACTCCTCTTTCACTCTCACTCCCCTTTTTTAGCCGTCTAAACCCTACGCCACCCCTCATTCTCCCCTTTAGTCTGAGAGACCCTGCCCCTCTCTTGGGTTATCTATGTTCACTTAAACCCAGTGTTTGGTTTAACCCTGTGTCCTGTGGGAGGTGTGGTGAGAGTGTGGTACCTTCTTGTTCCTCAGGCGGTTCTTCAGAGGAACACATTTGTGGTCTTGATGTTCTGAGCTGATGCAGGTCACACACACAGCCGTGAGGTGATCGTGACACACCAGGTCCAGAGGAGAGGAGTGCTGCTTACACACTCTGCACACACAACAACACTTGGTTTGGTGGGATAGTACTTGTCCTAAATACTTCTAGGTAGAAGTATTGAGAAGAAGTATAGAGATGAAAAATACAAAAATACAAGAAGTAAAGGTGAGTTCTAAAATAGAATTGATGCTTTGTAGCTGCCATCACCATGTGACATCTGTGATGCTAAATAAGGTAACCTCTGGCTGCTTAAGAAATCATGCTTTGATGGTGCTCCACATACAAAATGTTGGCTGCAAACTCGGAATGAAGTTACCTTTTTGGTCCTTCCTGTGAATCAATACTGCCCAAGGTCTTCGCCTTTCACTATTTTTTAATTCTGTTGAGAAGGGAAACCGTTTGAACAGAGGTTTGCAGTCACACACATCTGATTCCCTTTTGCAGTTATGGAGCTCGCAAACTTCCGTAGCCCTTTTTCCGTTGTTAGGATCCAACAACCACACAATTATAATGTCCGAATCCCCAAACTAAAATACGATATCAGAACCAGAAACAAAAGTGATATGGTTCAAAAGACTAGAAAAGACTGACTTTGTCAATAGACTCATCCCACTGGGAAAACAAACATGGCGGTTTGATGCTCATTTTTTCAGAAGATCCTTCCCAGTATGAATTGTGCGATGACCGGAAGTCCGAAATTTGGGATACATGTATTTCTAATGTTTGGGTAATATGCTGTTCTGTTTGGGCAGCATTGCTTTGTGGTGTTCTTTTGTGTAAATCTGCTGAGTGGAATCTGAAATATTGAGAGTTAGGCACATGATGTGGCACGAATATTGGCACAAAGTGAAAGAGAAACCAAACAGATGACAGGGGAATTCCACTGACAGAGAAGGGTTATGTAATATGAAGGATTACTGCAATATATGTGAGGATGAAACAAAACACTACTCCAGGTACACAGTTACATTCACTTCAGTACTCTTAATATAAACATTGTGGTTCCTCTTCCCACTGTGAGTCTACAAGTGACAAAAGCTTTATGTTGACAATATAAATGATTTGATATACAGTTTAGTTTCTCTCATTTGTGTCTGTCCATTAAAAATAATCAGTGATAAGTAGCAAGTGAATAGTCATGAAGTCCTATTTTAAGTTTATAGAGTTGTGTGTGTATGTCTGTGTGCAGGCGTGTGTATGGGTGTGTGTGCGTGTGTGTTTGTGTGCAGGCATGTGTGTGCGTGTGAGTGTGTGTGTTCTGACCTGGCCTGCAGGCGGTGCACAGGTTTCAGCAGTTCATGTACCATGAGTTGGGGCTCCCTCTGGTGGCCGCGCAGGTGCTCAGAGCAGTAGGACTCCTCACAGTGCAGACAGGAGCGCACCGCCCGCACACTCCTGCCCCCGACTGCACACGGCCCACACTGGACGTCAGGAGGAGGGGAGGGCTGAGTGGGGGAGGCCTGTGGACAGTCCTGTGTGTGGACACGTCATCATGTGACATTAGTTATTACTATATCTATTTCTGTGTATTCTCATATTATGATCCACTATAATATTGTTTGTGTTCATTTACACATGTTTAACACGCAAACCCAGCATATTTAGGCTGAGTTCTAAAGTTTCAAACCGATATCTCTAAAGTAACATTTTGTCCTATTTCCCTGCCGTGTCTGGTCTTAACTGTAAAGTAAAGTCAGTGATCTCCTACCTGAGGTGGGAGCAGGTCCCTCAGCAGAACGTTGGTGCTCAGCTGTGGTCTGCTGGAGAAGACCTGCTGACACAGAGGACATTTGACCACCGTAGAGCCACTCCAGTATGTGTCCAGGCAGCCCTTGCAGAAGTTGTGTCCACACGGGGTGGACACGGGCTGAGTGAAGGTGTCCAGACAGATGGGGCACTTCAGAGGAGAGGAGTTGAGAGGAGAGGAGCTGACAGTGGAGGAGTTTGAGCCCATGGTGAATCAGAACAAGTGGCGGACCTGAGCACGCAAGCTTTATAACAACAAAGATCAGCTGAGAGAGGCGGAGCGGGGCGGGCAGGTGGAAATCCCACAGAGAGAATGAAAGTAAAACAGAGCAGTCATGAGATGTGCCCACATTCACATACTGTTTGCTTTTACTTTTCATCTAGATGATAAAGCGTGTGACTGTGTCACTGCATCATCTCTCCAAGAATATTAGTTGCAGATTAAAACAAAAACACATGCATTCTGTGAATATTTCCCTTTAAAGAGGGAGTATTTTACTTCTTTCAGGCATTTACTGTTAACAAATAACAGAGTGTATATAGATCACCATGTTCCCTTGTATTATTTTGAAAATGCTATATTCACATAAAACAACGTATTAACATGTTTTAGAAGTTAAAATTTTGTTTTTGATGCTCTGAGTCTCTTTACAACATAATCAGTGTGGATCCCGCTAATGAATCTACTGCACACCACATCAGGTTTGTCAGGTTGTTGTGTACAGTTTTGTGTCATGTTTTTGTGTATTTATGGAGAATTGTCGTGTGGGAGCATGGGTGATGTACGCTTGTGCACTGAGCTCAACAACAAGACTAGGTCGATCCTCTTACTTTCAGGATATTGCTTTAACCACTGAGCCTCTGTATCAGCAGCAGGTTTAACCACAGACTTCTGTATACAGTCTAAGGGTATTACCAGATCACACATGCACTGCCTGGTGCTGTACTGACTGTTTTCTGTGGCACTGAAGCGTTTCTGACCAAACAGAGAGAGTGAAAATGAAACTCTGACTCTGACGGAATTTTCACGGGATTTTTACACCTGTGGGAATAACATTCAAAGTGCACAACAATAATCGCATGATTTCCAGGATGGGGTTGTATCTCCCTCTCTCTGCTTCTGTCTCTCCTGCTCCTCCCTCAACATACAACAACATCTGTGATAGAGTGGGACACTCTGGTGTTTGCTGATCTGATAGGAATTTGCGAGAGGGGCTCCGGTCAGAGAGTGGGCACGGAGAGGGCTGGTACACCAATGATCTTTATTGCAGATTTGTAGTTACGGGTTCATATTGCCAAGGCAAGGTTATGGGCACGTGGCTGGATTTGGATGCATGTGTATGTGTATGTGTATGTGTGTATGTGTGTGTGTGTGTGTGTGTGTGGCTGAAACAAGAACAAAGGATACAAAAAACAATAGTAAAATTATGATATATAAAACATATACATAAATAACTTACATTAATAACAAATAATACATATACTATCTTTAACAAACAAACACAGGGAATACTGAAATGGTCCAGCGGTCTTTGGCGCCCTCTATAGGATTAATAGCGCAACTGCACTGCTGCAGCTGCCGCGTGCTTATTACGGCTTAATTCAGGGGTGGGCAAACTACGGCCCGGGGGCCATATGCGGCCCTTTAATCTTCTTAATCTGGCCCGCCGAACTTGATAATATCCAGTCTTTTTCAAAGTAATTTCAATAAATAGTAAATATCGTGGGACCTGAAAGACAGATATTTTGTTGTAATGATTTTCAATTATAGGATATTTCAATAACATGAGATATTTTCTACATATCCCATGTTATTTTTTTCTCTTATGAGGTGGATTACCAAAAAACTCCATCCGTGTGCTCGTAGTCCGGCCCTTCCGTCAAATTTTAAAACCCTTTGTGGCCCTCGAGTCAAAAAGTTTGCCCACCCCTGGCTTAATTGGTGTTGGGTTACACTCGGCTATAATAGCGAAGATGCGATGGACACCCGACAGACCTTGTAAACCTTATGGAACGGTGAACTAGACAGATGTACTATACATATATAACACTAAAACACAGGAAACACTTGACACAGCAATGATATAATAACATCACACAACTACTCACTTGTTAGGCATGACCGCACACAGAAAACACCACACAGGGAAAAAAACACCAGTGCCGTGGTGAAACTCAAGGAAAAAACAAACGGGAAGTGACATCATTAGTGACGTCAACAACGGACATTACAAAATAAAATAATCATATACATTTAAAGACTTTCCAACAATATCACCAGGTACAGACGGTTACATGTCAGGCAAAGAAGAACAGACTATAGGCGTGAAAACAGTTCATTTCACAAAACCCAACAGTCCCTTGTGTCCTTTGAACTGCACATGCTGCACGTCCTAGTTGGTTAAAATCCCAGGATATGAAACAAACAAGTAAGAAAAACAAAGAGCAACCTGCTCTCAGACAACTGTGGTCCAAATAAGAGCATGGCCATGTAGATGACCAGTTAAACGGGACATCTTGTGTAGAGCAAACAAAATGCTCCACATACAAAATGTTGGCTGCAAACTCGGGATGATTTAGGCAGTCAAAGGTTTCCTTTTTCATCTTTCCTGTGGATCAATCCTGCCCATTGCCTTCACCTTTCACTATTTTTCAATTCCGTTGGGAAGAGAAACAGTTTGAACAGAGGTTTGCAGTCACACACATCTGATTCCCTTGTGCATTCATGGATTCGCAAACAAATTTCTTGAGCCGTTAGGATCCAACAACCACACAATTACAATGTCTGAATCCCAAAACTAAAATATGACAATATCAGAACCAGAAACAAAAGTGATATGGTTCAAAAGACTAGAAAAGCCTGGCTTTGTCAATAGACACATCCCACTGGGAAAACAAACATGGCGGTTTGATGCTCACTTTTTCAGAAAATCCTTCCCAGTATGCACAGTGCAATGACCGGAAGTCCAAGATTCTTGATGCTTCTATTGTTTGTAGAGGAAATGATGGTACTTCAAAAACTGCAGCCTGTGTGATTTGCTCATTGCATTCATTCAAATTTGATTCAAGTGTGTTTAATCTTATAACACTACTGGGGAATTACATGAACTTATTCTCATTTCACACTCACACGCTCAATTCTAACATAAACACAGCCACTACTTACATACGTACATTTGTCCTCGCCTGGATTTTTTTTCTTAATTTTGCTATTAAAACTCCCCCTAATGAAGTGTTATGCAGTTGTTTCTCACTATATCGCGGCTCACCTTTCGTTTTTTTGTGCAATTTTGAATGTTCTTTTTAAAGCATATGAACGTGCATTGTGTTCCTCCCCCTGCGTCCTGATTGGTTAAGGGGCTGTAGACCATTGTCAATCAATCTCCTGCCGTGCCGTGTCTCCTGTACAGTACAGAATGCGTTCATCTGCCAAATTTACATAAATGTTGGATCTCTAGCAGATTCTAAAGTGCTGTATTTTTGGAAGTTTTCTCCCCGACAAAACCCACAATGTTGGCGAAACAAAAGCTCCTGTGGTCACACCCAAAAGGCAGAGGAAGATGCAAACCGTCGCACAAAAAGTTGGACTTCTGGACACGCTGAAGGAAGGTAGAAGTTGCGCAACTGTATCGCATTACGGAATAAATGAATCTTCGGTTTGTTACATAAAGAAGAAGGAAAATAACATAAGGACGACAGCAGTGATGAGTTTTAAGAAGGATGTAAAAATGGTTAACCTGTTGCCACTCGCATCATTTTGGTGTGTGCACAATGTTAAGACATACCCAAATGCCATAGCTTATTAAAAGAAAACCTTAGAACCCACATGCTTGTGTGAGGCACCATTTTAAAGCTTAGGCCTTCTAGTTTCTGTAAATATGTACATGAAGACTGTGAGTGCTGCCTAACCTACAGTACAGTCAATTAAAAATTTTATTTTTTTGCTTCGAAAAAACAATTGAAAAAAATAAAGGCCTTAGCTTGGGCATACTTCATGCTAGGCATTTGTGACTCACTACACTCATTGTTCAAGTTGTTGGCAACAACTGTGTAGAATTTCAGATCTCTAGGACAAAGGGTTTTGATGCTGTGAGCCTTTGTGTAAACAAAATGACAATTCGGCACAAGATTGCCAAATTTGTGCCAAAATAATAATAATAATAATATAATAATAATAATAATTGTTATTATTATAATACTAATTCTTCTGAGCTTTAGGCATGTTTTCTCAAGAAAAAAAACTAAAAGTAGCCAAAATTGTCTTCCAACTGGCAGTTCTGCTACTACTACTACTGCTCTCTGTGTCTCTCTCTGTGTCCTGTCCTCTCGGCTGCGCGTATAAAACACAGGGTCCGTTTCCAATACAATCTGAATGTCCCACCCACCGTTTGAAAGCTCTGGTGATAGGCTAAAACAATATGTCAATCACTTTCTGGAAGATCCAATGACTGAAGAGATTTCCCATAAACAAACTGATGATGCGTGCGTAAAGCCAGGAAGTACGTGAGTGCGTTAGCTTCTTCAGCGGCTTGTCCCACCTAAACCCCGCCACCGACAACAGCGGGGAGGGTCTCATTTTGAAGCTAAGAGTGTGAGGAAAACAAGCGAACCCAAGAGCGGGAGAGAAAGGGAAGTGAGAGCGGGAGAAGAGGCGGAGAAGAGACATAATATTTTCATTCACGGATTCATCCACTCATACGGACGACGGTTTTCTGGATTATTTCCCCACATGGAATTATTTTTTGGAAAAACAACTTGATATTCTTTTTCTGTGGATTATTACGGACTTATTGAGTACAACTTTTCATGGATTGAACGCGTTTTGGACCGACAGAACCGCTCAAAGTTAAGAAACGCGTATCTTATTCTTTGTTTATGATGTGAATTTTTAAGTTATAGCGTTTTGGGCTGGTTCTACGGCATAAAATGAATGATATGGTTGTTTTATTGATAAATTAAGCTTTCAAACGATGTATGGCCAGTAGTGAAAACAATAATGAAGGTGAATATACAGAGTGAACATTTTTTATTGGAAAATCGCCCGCCGGTGGGCGGGTGGATGGTAAGTGGTTTTAACTGTTCTGTCTGACAAAAGTGTATAAAGTGTGTGGTGAGGGGTTTTACAGCCTTAAAACAGATAGAATAATTGTAAAAAATAAAGCTAACTAATTTGTGGATTTCGCCTGTTGTGGGTTATTTTTAGAACGTAACCCCCGCGATAAATAAGGGACCACTGTTTTTTCAGTACAACCTGTTATTTCACAATCTGAATGCTGCAGTTGTGTCATGTGGCTGTAATAAAAGCTACAGGACCAGAAAAACACAGCAAACATGTATAAACAACTTTGTGGACATAAAAAATGCTTCATTTAGGGTCTTAACTATGAAAGAGGAAAATATCAAGTCTGTAAGTAAATAAAAAATATCCTTATTGCCTCAAAACCAAAAAAATTCGATTGGCCCCATGACTTTCCTGGTGTCAGTCATGGAAACAGCTCATGTCAGGTCCAGGGCACAGAGACACGTCACTTCCTGCATTCCCATGGGGTTTGTATATTTTTAGTAAAAGAAACCTTTCAAATTAAAACAGCAAGGGATGTGCAATTATGCAGACAAAGATGTGTAATTTTCCATTTATTTGTGAAATAAAATGAGTGATATATTTTAGATATAAACAACTTTTGGAATCTCTCTCCTGTCTTCTAGCAAAGGTTGCCCATAGCGATAGAACTGGTCATTAACCAATCAGAGACAGGCATGGTCCTTCCATATCAAAAGCTTTTCATTCCATCTTATCTTCTGTACTGCTTTGATCTCTTCTTTATAGTGCAGTCTGACGTCACTCAGAGTTTATAAGTGTGTCACCAAACTGTTATGACACATTCTGGAGACTAGCTCATCTTGCTTGTATCACAGTGCCACCATGGAGTCCAAAAAATCCAAAGTGTCCTTTTCGAGTTTCAGGAAAAACTGTCTGTCAAAACTGTCTGGGATGTGTTCTTCATCTGGATCAAGAGAGCAAAGCTTATCTTCCTCTTCTTCCTCTGGGCCCACGGCAGGATGGAGCTCTGCTCCAGCAGCCACAGCTCTGCCATGGGGACACAGGTACTCTTACCCAACAAGGCCGAGGCCTGCTCCACCAGTCCCAGCACGGAGGCCCGCTCCACCAGCCCCAGCACTTCCGTGGGGACACGGGCACTTTTACATGCCCGGGCCCAAGCCGGACTTCCTTAGCGCCCCCATCTCCTGGATGTCGTGGCAGCATAAAAGGCTCAAGAGGTTCCACAGGGAGCACTTCAAGAAGTTTTGTACCATCGCCATAGGATGCACTCTTTTCTTTGTATTTGTTTTTGCTTGCTTATAAATGTGTGTCCTTGGGCGTGGAACAAGAATGACAGTGGTGTCATTCAGGTTTCACATCTGGTCACACACACACACACACACACACACACTTACTTTTCCATTGTATTATTTTATGAGCTTCTAAACCTTTCAAAATAAAAATGTATTTTGTCAACTGGAGAGAAATGTAGATTTTTGTCTGATTGACAGTATATATATATGTCAGGGAATTTACCCTAAGACATCAAATGACATTAAATAAAGACACACCAGAAAGAGACGGTTAAAATGTATACTTGCGCAAGGAGAGTCGTGCCCACTGTCTGTCAGCTCCCTGACCGACTCTGCTCAACAACTCTCCAAGTCACACTTTTATTGAAAATCATGTCACAGATAAGCATACTTGATGACATACATTTCACATGTTATCTTATAACTAACAATCGTCAACTGAACCACCCTCCCATTTCACATTTGATTACATATCCCAAAGATAGACAATTTAGTAGTTCCCCAAGGCCTTCAGTTTTAACATAAGGGACAAACCCAGAATTGTTGGCGCCCATGTAGATTAGCTTAATCTGTCAGTTGACATGTCATTCATATCTGCTGCTGGTATCATGTCCTGTACTTCCTGAACCAAAACAGACCCAAAGCAATGTTGATTACACCATGATTAATATTTAAATGATTCACCCTTTAAATGATTAATACTTTAGTGAAAGAATTACATATATAAATGAGTAACACTTTAATGAGACTTTAATCAAAGAAATACATTTATATCATAGAATTCTCTAACATTTCCCTCCTGTTTATCAATATTGCTTTACCTCAGAGTACTATAACTTCTAAGCAGATTCATGCTCTTCAGCTACATATACTTCAATTCTGTCCAACACCTTTATCAGGAGCAAGCGGATACATAAACTACAACATAACACAAAAAACACTTATACCACTCAGCATTGATGTAAAAATTGACATTTTTCCATGCCCCCTAAAATCTAAATTCACTGTAAGGTGAGAGTGTGTTCTCATGCAGTGTCATTTTTATTTATTTATTTTTTCCCATGATATTCTATCAAAACTTTCGTTACAAGTTAAAACCCCCTTCCGGTGTTGCCGTATGCTATATTTGCCCCTTTTTTCGCTGTGTTTGTTTTTGGGTTGGGTGTCCAGTCTGTCCCAGTGTAGGCTGCCACATTTCCCCATGAATTGTCTTCTACCCCCATTATAACATAATAATCACAGTCAGTTATGCCCCCTACAGCTTGCTCCAACATTACTTCTCCATATGTAGGTGCATTGTATGGCAGGGTGAATGTTCGTGTGAAGTTAGCAGGTACACATGGCTGTATTAATTTCTCATGACCCATTTCTTTATTGCACAATGACTCTATGGACATTATACTTCTTTTGGCTTTACTTATCTCCATGAAGGATATGATTTCCGACGGCCGCTGCTCAGCAGGCTGGAGTTCAAGGCTTTCCCTCGACCCCAGGCTGACGATGATGAAAGCCCACCATGCGACCAGGTGGCTTGCCACAGTCTCCCACGTGGACAGGGCGATGCTGCTGTGAAGAAAGCGGAAGATCCGGCAGATTATTGTTCTCTGAGCAGTCTCTAGCCATTAATGTCTCCTTCATATACTGGGCTAGGTCAGGTACAGAGTCAGGTGCATCTCTTGCGTTAATGTCCAGGTCAGGTATTCGGTACGGTCGTCCATACAAAATCTCAAAAGGTGTCAGTGTCCTTCCTTCAGCTGGTACAATGTGCATGTTCAACTTTACTAGGTCAATGCACTGAGTCCATGGCCTTCCTGTTTCTGCCATAGCCTTGCTCAATTTATTTTTAATTGTTCCATTTGTTCTTTCAACTAGTCCGGCGGATTGGGGGTTGTAGGTACAATGTCTCTTTAAATCTATTTTTTGATGCTCTCCCAGTCTATGACCTTATTCACAAAATGCGTCCCATTATCACTTCTAATGATTTCTGATATACCCAAGGTGGGAATAATGTCGTTACATGGGGTTTTTGCCACTGTGATTGTATCAGGCTTGGCTGATTCAATCCATTTTGAAAAACATCTATTACTCCTAAACAGTAATAAAATCCATATGTAGGGTCTGAAAGGGGGTAGGTTGGTTGAGGAAACTTGCCTCTCTTAGGTCTAACTTGCAGATTAACCACTGTCTGCAAAATTTTTTTTTGAGTAGGTATTAAATCCTATTGTATTAAAGTATTGATTTACTAGTGTTGAGACATGATATACCTCATACCTCATGCTCATTTAAACATGGATTGGTAAAAAAAAATTATTTGATCCCACATACATCTTTGATCTCTGATTTCTGCACCGTTTCTCAACCAAGTCGCCCTTTCAGATGTATTCGCTTGCTCTTGTATTATTTGCAAAATACCTTTAGTATCAATTACTGTTTCTTGTGTGTATATTCCACACGCTTTTTCTTTCGCTTTCATATCTGCAAATCTATTACCATTTGTTATAAAATCTGTTCCTTTTGTATGCACTTCACATTTTAATTATTGCTAGTTTCTTTGGTAGATGAATAGCATTTAATAGATTTTGAAGAAGTTGTTTGTGAACACTTCTTTGCCTGTGGTGGTTTTGAACCCCCCTCAGCTGCCACTGGCGACAAAAGACATATACTGCACTGAAGTATATTGTCTGTTTGTGTAGATTGTGGCAGGTTTGTCTCTGTACAGTTTACACACTTCAGTCAAGGCTGTTAGTTCTGCTGCCTGTGCTGACAAATTTGAAGATAATTTTTCAGATTTTAACAACTCTTTGTCTGTAGTAATAGCATAAGCTACCAAATTCTTTCCCAACTCGTTCTTTCTAGCTGACCCATCTACAAATATTATGCTTCCTTCAGTGAGAGGAATTTCCTGCATATCTGCTCTGGCCTTGTAGACAGTCTCAGATTCGATTACACAATCATGCGGTTCACCGTCTGTTTCAATTGGGAGTAAGGTGGCTGGGTTCAGTGCAGTACATCTCTCTATGTTTAGATGCGGTTGAGACAATAATATTGTCATACACGTTA
>NW_026571153.1:32749838-32789838 GCF_026225935.1 Boleophthalmus pectinirostris
AGGACGAGTTCGTTCAAATACGAGGACAGGAAATCACGCCTTCACCGCCGTGTCGCTCAATTGGTCCAATATGGCCGACTTCCTGTTGGTTGCCTAGCAACCGCGTAATATATTTTTTAGTTTGGAACGACCAGACCTATCCACCACCTGAATTTCGTTTGTCTACGACAAAGTTGATTTTTCGGGTATAGCCATAGGCGCAATGTATTTTGATTTTGCAGGGGGCGCTGTTGAGCCATTTTTTTGAATTTTTTGATGTGGACTATTTGTAAATTCCTATTTTGGCGATCTTGAATTTTGTGCAAAATTTCGTGAGTTTTCGTCGGCGGGAAGTGTGTGAACTGTGCTCAGGGGGGGAGAAAAAAATAATAATAATAATAAGAAAAACCAGAACAATTACAATATAGGGCCACCTATGGTGGCACATATATATATCATTGGAAAGGGCTCGCGTCCAGTAACGCACCCATGGGGTTCATTGTCAATGACGAGCGCGTTGCGCTCGTCATTGACCTCTTCGATTACTCACATACCCAATGCACGTTTTTGGCGTTTACGAGAGTTAACGATTACAATTATGCCGCTGACGTGGCACTGGGCAATGCCAGTCTGTACTATTGGATGCCATGAGTGTCACTATTGAGTGGCACTGAGTGTTTTCGCGGGCACTGAGTGTTTTCGCGGGCGCACTTGACATGGTGCACTTCGTGCACCATGTCAAGTGCGCCCTACGTTTTGGGGTGAACGATTACAAATATGCCGCTGACGCGGCCACGGGCAATGCCACCGTGCCATGTCAGCGGGCACCAGTCACTGACATGAGTGTGAGTGTGTTTGGAAAGGGGAGAGTGCTTCGCACTCTGTTTTCGCGGGCGCACTTGACATGGTGCACTTCGTGCACCATGTCAAGTGCGCCTACGTTTTGGGGTGAACGATTACAATTATGCCGCTGACGCGGCCCACGGGCAATGCCACCGTGCCATGTCAGCGGGCACCAGTCACTGACATGTGAGTGTGAGTGTGTGTTTGGAAAGGGGAGAGCGCTTCGCGCTCTGTTGCGTTGTGCTTCGCACACGCCTTCCCGCAGTGCTTCGCACTGCTGAACAGTAACAATAGGCCCTACGCCACCCATGGCGCTCGGGCCTAATAATAAAAATAGTAATAGTGATGAAAGGTAGTGGAAATAATAGTAGGAATAATAGTGATAATAATAACAGTAATAATAATTAATACAAAGAAAAGCCTTTAGGGTTATGTTTTTCGAGATTGTGACGGATGGTGAAAGATGATGAGGGGAACTGATGATGGTGAAAATAAATATTAGTTTGAGTATAGGGACTAATACATTTAAAAAATTATAATTTTTAAAAAAAAAAAAAAAAAGGGAAGGAAGAGAGACAAAAGGAACTTCAATTATAAATTGGCTGCAGTGTATCAATGTTCGGGAGCCTAGTGGTGTATTTATGTTGCACTATCACATTTATATTGTTTTGATTTTGTGTCGTGTGGGCGGTTGGGGGGAAATGGGGGGGGGGCTTTTTTGTATTTTGTTGTGGTGTTGTGGTTGTTGCTTTATGTTTTTGTTTTTATGTTGAATATTGCAATTGTTAAACGTTGATGTTTGTTTTATTTTTTTGAATGTTATGTTCTGCTGTCTTTAATTAAAAATAAATAAATAAATAAATAAAAAAACTTTTCAATTCGTATTCTGATGGATAAAATACACACAATATATTTTATGTACGACTGGACTCATTTAAGAGTTTACAAATATTTATTTTTATGCGCAACTACAGCCAAATATGCACGGATTTCTATTCTATGCGCACAAATATTTTGACAGCTTCTTACTCCATAAAAAACAGCTTGAGCAGTAAAAACGTGTCTCTCCTCAGAAAAACAATAAACAAGCCCAGTAACAGAGGTAGAACAGTCCTCAGCAACAGTTCAGGTCTCCTAGGACTGGGAGGAAACAACACTTGTTGTAAGCACACGCTTGGGTGAGACAGCCACAATCCCGCCCACATGTTGACACTCACACCCTCCCGACATAAACCTTCAGTCTTATAATAAAATTTGCCACCTTCTATTATCGTAAGAAAAATGTATATAAATACTATCAAAATCAATAACGTAACATACGGCCACAGCCTAGCTGGTAATTTTTCCACATCTAGAAACAGCTTAACCTGTTACCATCCACCTCATTTTGGTGTGTGCACAATAGCACTACATACCCAAATGCCATAGCTTATTAAAAGAAAACCTTAGAACCCACATGCTTGTGTGAGGCACCATTTTAAAGCTTAGACCTTCTAGTTTCTGTAGATATGTACATGAAGACTGTGAGTGCTGCCTAACCTACAGTACAGTCAATTAAAATTGAAAAAAAAAAAAAAATAAATATTTTGCTTCGAAAAAAATTTGAAAAAAATAAAGGCCTTAGCTTGGTCATATTTCATTCTAGGCATTTGTGACTCACTACACTCATTGTTCAAGTTGTTGGCAACAACTGTGTAGAATTTCAGATCTGTAGGACAAAGGGTTTTGATGCTGTGAGCCTTTGTGTAAACAAAATGACAATTCGGCACAAGATTGCCAAATTTGTGCCAAAATAATAATAATAATATAATAATAATAATAATTGTTATCATGATAATACTAATTCTTCTGAGCTTTAGGCATGTTTTCTCAAGAAAAAAAAACTAAAAGTAGCCAAAATTTTCCTCCAAGTAGCAGATGTGCCCAATATGGCACCGCCCGCACTGCTCCCTGTCTCCCTCTCTGTTGCGCTTATAAACACAGGGTCCGTTTCCAATACAATCTGAATGTCCCACCCACCGTTTGAAAGCTCTGGTGATTGGCTAAAACAATATGTCAATCACTTTCTGGAAGATCCAATGACTGAAGAGATTTCCCGTAAACAAACTGATGACGCGTGCGTAAAGCCAGGAAGTAGGTGAGTGCGTTAGCTTCTTCAGCGGCTTGTCCCACCTAAACCCCGCCACCGACAACAGCGGGAGGGTCTCATTTTGAAGCTAAGAGTGTGAGGAAAACAAGCGTACCCAACAGTGCTAGCAAACCTGCTAGAAACGCAGTGGAAGAAGGGAGAGAAGAGAAACTTTTTTTCATATCATTGTATCCATCGATTCATACGGACGAGGATTTTCTGGATTATTTCCCCACATGGAATTATTTTATGGAAAAAACAACTTGATATTCTTTTTCTGTGGATTATTACGGATTTATTGAGTACAACTTTTCATGGATTGAACGCGTTTTGGACCGACAGAACCGCTCAAAGGTAAGAAACGCGTATCTTATTCTTTGTTTATGATGTGAATTTTTAAATTCACATAAATTCGGGCTCGTTGTACGGCATAAAATGAATGATATGGTTGTTTTATTGATAAATTAAGCTTTCAAACGATGTATGGCCAGTAGTGAAAACAATAATGAAGGTGAAAATTTTTTGGGGGGAAAATCGCCCACCGGCGGGCGGGTGGATGGTAAGTGGTTTTAAATGGTGAACCTGCCATCCTGTAGTCTTGTTTACTTATGTGACTCCCCTATTGCTGCAACTGCCTTTAAAGCTTCTTACGCAGAGTCAAAAGAGAAGTTCTTGCCATTATGAGTAAAACGTCGGGTCGCTGGAAACAACATCCGGAATCTGACTCTTTTGGCGATCAACATCTGGCAGACCGCGTTGAAACTTTGCCTCTGCTGTCGCACATGTTGTGGGATGTCCTGACGGATGGTTATTGTTGATCTTTCAAACAGTAGCTCCTTCCTCCCACTGAGGGCGAGCACTTTCATCTTGTCTGTGGGGTAGTGTAGCTTCATGATGACAGCCCTTGATATACCTGGTCGCAATGGTCCAGAACTTCTGTGGCATCGGTCCAGTTGAATCTTTCCCTTCTTTGTTTCCATTTTAAGAAGTGTAGGAAGCCACGTTTCAAAGTAGGAGACAGCATCCTTCCCCTCTATTCCTTCCTTCCAGTGCACGTTACCTTCACTGTAACCTGGTCACAACTGATGGCAGAGCTGCAGAGCGCACCTTTATACCCCCGTTTGCCCCTCCCACATTACATAATCCCTCAATAAATATTATTTGTGCCGTTTCCACAATTAAATGGCTAATGTTTCATATATCTACAGTTATACACATGCAATACCTTCTGTGCGAGAGACAGATAATCAGTTTAATTATGTATGTAAATGAGTTGTAGCTCACATGATCACCGGAACCCGCACAACGGAAGGATTTAAGATACCGGTGCGGATGTGTCCGGGTTTGACAGAACGCACCACGGGAGTATAAGTGACTGAACTGGTTTAGTATGATTCTGAAGGACCAAACAAGCGCTTCTAAGTGTGCACCCTGCAGACATGCAGGAGAGGTTATGAAAATTTATTTTAATAAGTGGTTTTGGTAAGAATTGGTTCGGCGCGTGGAGCGCAGTGAATAAGGAAACAGGCGTGTGCGTCTTCACGTGCTCTCCCCAGGGACGGTGTTCTTAGGGACAGGCCTGCTCCGTCAAACCGCCCCAGAGCTGCAGGTTCTGGTCTGATGAAGACAACAGGACAGAGAGGCAGAGATGATCCTGTGGTCCCCAAACTGGACCCTCCGGCCCCTGACTGCGCCTAAAAACTCTGTCCATAAAAACAATGAACAGAACCGGTGACAGAGGGCGGCCCTGGCCAAGTCCAACATGCACCGGGAACAGGTCTGACTTACTGCGACAACAAACACAGCTCCTGCTTCGGTCATACAGGGACCGGACCCCATACTCCCAGAGCACCCCCCACAGGACACACGAGGGACACGGTCGAATCTTCTCCAGATCCACAAAGCACATGTGGACTGTGCAATCTCCCATGAACCCTCAAGCACCCGATGGAGAGTGTAGAGCTGGTCCACGACCAGGACCAAAACCACACTGCTCTTCCTGGATCCGAGGTTTGACTATCAGCCGGATTCTCCTCTCCAGTCCCTGGCATAGACCTTACCGGGGAGGCTGAGGAGTGTGATCCTCCTATAGTTGGAACACACCCTCCGGTCCCCCTTCTTATACAGAGGGACCACCACCCCGGTTTTGCCAGTCCAGAGGTACTGTCCCCCGACAGAAGAGGCGTGTCAACCAAGACCCACAACATCCAGAGACTTCAGGTACTCAGGACGGATCTCATCCAATCCCGGAGCCTTGCCACCAAGGAGCTTTAACCACCTCAGTGACTTCAGCCAGGGTGATGGATGAGTCCACCTCCGAGTCTCCAGCCTCGGCCTCCTCCTCGGAAGACGTGACAGTGGGATTGAGGAGATCCTCAAAGTATTCCTTCCACCGTCGGACCAACGTCCCCAGTCAAGGTCAGCAGCTCCCCCCCCAGCAGCTCTCCCCCCTGCACTGAGGGCTATCGGTTGGCTTCAAAGAAATTTGGAATACAGACAAAGGTTAATTCTTGTACCAGCACATATGGACAGGGCCTAGGCCTGCCCTGGCTACACACCAACAGCCTCTCTGGAGTCTCCTCTCTCCAGTTTCCTCTTCTCCCTATCCCCCCCAGAGTATCTGAGCTCTGAGTATTTATACAGAAATACAAGTTACATACATGCCAAAGCAGGGTTCACAGACTTGTGCTAATCAATTTAACATACATTTGAGGACAGGTATGACAACACACCGTTTCCTGTGGGGTGGAGACAGTTGTGTCTGCTGGGCCTTTACACCTTTAATGACTGTTCTGGTCTAAGGTAGAAATCACATTCACATGTTACACTTTTTCACCAGATCCAGCATCAGGTGACCTGACTGTAGTGACCTGAGTGTGACTCTATGAATGAGGCGCTGTAGAGTCCACTAAAGTGTGCAGGTCTATGGAGTGAATGAGAGTTTAGGGACTAGGGTGGACATTTGGACATGGCCAATAACATAATTAGACTGTCACTTTAGTACTGAGTACTTTTTGGTGCTGTACTCCTACTGGTTTTAGCTTTTTCAAAATGACAGGTGCTCATGAAAAATAGCTTCATGCTTCTCCTTTGGGGCTCTGTATGCTTCTGTCCAATGAACCCTAATATACATCAAATATATAAAATATATAAAGTAACCTTAAATGATGTCTGCATCTAATGTAAACTAAATGAAAATAAATACATAAACTAATCTAAACTAAATATACTGTATACTGTGCAAACCTAGTAACCCTAGTTACCATCTGAAAAATGAGTGTATCCTGCTATTTTATCATATTTTAACATTTTAACTCCAGTAAACTAAACACACTGTGCTTTGTTCAATCAGAAGACCTGAAAGGCTGTGCACAGAACATAATCTTGAGGACATTTTTACATTTTTAGGTGGTTTGATTCACTGTGGCTTTAGATCACATGCTCTCTGTAACTTACTGTTAAGTGAGTAAAATAAAATAAATGTCATTGAAAAGGGTTTTAGGCAATGAAACCGTAGTAACCATGTATTTACATGTATTTACTTACACATACACACACACATTCACACACCAGTGTACGTAAACACTGGGGGCGAGGTGGGTTAAGTGTCTTGTCCAAGGACCCAAAAACAGCATTCAGCAGTGGAAGCTAGAATCACACTGCCAACCTGTGGGTAGCACAGTTTTTCTTTTTTATGTTGAGAGCGGGATTCAAACTTCTGTGACCAGAAGTCATCAAAATATTTTTAAAATCACAGAAATAATTAAATATATGTACATGTTTTGCTCTGTACTGTTCTATATGACAGGTCCTATATTTCCAAACAGGTGTTTTCCTGATGTTAAAGTGATGTAGTATCTTGTTGATAGAACGTTTTTACACTTTTGTCCAAGGTGTTCAGTTCTGAAGCTGGTCTCTTCTCTCTGCTCTCATCATCTGTGTGACCGTCAAAGTGAGGTACAAACCAAAGACCTTCTTACTATAAGGCATGAGGACTAACCACTCTGCCACCTCTGCAGCTCTTTATGAGCCATTAAAGTGACCGTAGAATCTCCCAGAAAGAGCAGATAAACCAATAGAAATCAAAAGTAAACAGCATGTGAACTGGTGAAGACTTGAGGAGGAAGAAGACACCAGTGGACCTGAGGTGGAAATAGTGACTGATACAAGGACCTGAGTGTCCAGGTGAACGACAGACTGGACTGGAAGGACAAGAAGAGCAGGAGGAGACTCGATTTCCTAAGAAAGCTCAGGTCTTTCACTGTGCAGAAGGTTCTGGAGATGTTCTTCAGTCTGTGGAGGCTCCTGGACTTGTCTGTGGTCTGTGGGGAACAGATCCAGGAAAAGGGACATTGGAATCGAAAAACTGATCTGTAAAGCTGCTCACATGATCGACTGTGAGATGGAGACATTTGTCACAGTGAGGGACAGATAATACTCCCTACAACTGTACAACAACTCACCCCTTTGTTCTTGTACATGTACAGTACATTTATATAACCTTGTTTGATTCCAGTCTCTTACTATTTCAGCTGCTTATTTAGAATTTATTATCATCATTTATATTTTTCTCTCTGTTATTATATTTTATTGTGATGTGTGAATCCTGTGTCCAAATGATTTCCCTGTGGATCAATAAGTGACAGAGAATCTGCTGCCTTTAATTTGATTTCATAATATAACATTTATTTCATAAAATAGAAAGCCACTGGCCATAACACCTGTCATGACACCTGTCGTAACACCTGCCACACTTGACGTGTTGAAGCAAACACTTATCAGACTGTGACATCCACCTCTGTCTTTTTTTGTCCTGTCGTTGTGCTTTTCATGTGGTTTCAGTCTCATGACTCGTGTTTTGTCGGCCTTGTTGAGGTTGTCTCTGTCCACTGCAGCTTTTCTCTGGCAAAGTCATAAAATGGTGCACCTCACCAAAGAGGAAAAGGGGCGATACTCTAAGAAGATGAATGTTTTGGGTTATTACTGACTGCCTGGCGAGTCACTGACTCTGCCTGGAGTTGGCCAAAACTAACTTCTGTGTGGAGAAATAAGTACCTCTGCTCACACTGAGGCTAAATGTCACAATTAATTTGTTTTCAGCCGCACCTATTCAAGCTATTTGAGGTGATACTGAGATGGCAGAGATGATACAGTTTATCTTCAAACCGGTTTTACATTATTGTCATCGTCACACCCCTTTGGTGGAATGTGAACGCATTTTTTATGCCACAGATTTATCAGTTTAAAGCCTCAACATGTCCTTGTCCACCCTGTGAATGTTTCTTTTCCTTGTCCTGGTTTAGTCCTGGTCCAGTCCTGGTTTAGTCTTGGTTTAGTCTTGTTTCAGTCCTGGTTTAGTTCTGGTTTAGTCCTGGTTTTAGTTCTGGTTTAGTCCTAGTTTAGTCCTGGTTTAGTTCTGGTTTAATCCTGTTTCAGTCCTGGTTTAGTTCTAGTTTAGTCCTGGTTTAGTTCTGGTTTAATCCTGTTTCAGTCCTGGTTTAGTTCTGGTTTAGTCCTGGTTTAGTTCTGGTTTAGTTCTGGTTTAGTTCTGGTTTAGTCCTGGTTTAGTTCTGGTTTAATCCTGTTTCAGTCCTGGTTTAGTCCTGGTTTAGTTCTGGTTTAGTCCTGGTTTAGTTCTGGTTTAATCCTGTTTCAGTCCTGGTTTAGTTCTGGTTTAGTTCTGGTTTAGTTCTGGTTTAGTCCTGGTTCAGTCATGAATCATGTACCTCCAATTAAAAAAATCCCCACTAGACACTTGTCATGAATAATAACAGTAATACACATTAATAATCATGAATAATAACAGTAATACACATTAATTAAATCCAGCTCCCTGAGACTGTACGCAGGCCGGAAGGAAGGGGGCCGAGGACTAGTGAGTGTGGGAACCACTGTCCAGGATGAAACATCCAAGCTCCTTGAGAACATCAAGAACAAGTCTGTGACAGATGAGGAGCTCAGAGAAGGTCTCAGACACTGGGGTCCAGAGGAAGAGGAGCTGGAGGAACAAACCCCGACATGAACCACCAGAACAGAACTGAAGAGGCTGAGATCAAGAAATCCTCCCAGTGTCTGGAGAGGGTCTGAAGGACACACAGAGGCTCTGATCCTGGAGCTCAGGAGCAGCACCTGAGAGGCTCAGATCTACAACACCAGACCAGAGCCACGGTGTCGACTGAGCACAGAGGCTCTGAGACTCTCCAGCAGAACTGCAGGTGTCAGATGCTGCAGGGAAACAAACATGGAGCCACAGAACCAAGAGGAGCCACAGTCACAGAAACATCTGAGCAGAGTACGAGCTGGAGACACCAGGATCAACGTGGGAAACACCTCCAAAGGTTGTGGAAAACGACCGAGCCAAGATCCTGTGGGACTTCAGATCCAGACTGACAGGATGGAGATGAACCAACCAGACATAGTGGAGGTGGAGAAGAACAGAGCAGAGCCGTGGAGGAACATCACAACACCAAGAGACGGAAACATCAGGAGAAAAGAACATGAGAAACTAGAGAAACACCAGAGGCTCAAGGAGGAGCTGGAGAAGGTCTGGAAGGTGAAGGCATCAGTGGAGCCTGTGGTGATCAGACACTCGGGGCTGTAACCCCCAAACTGGAAGAAACTACAACAGATCCAGGAAAAACAACAGAACATCTCAGTCCAGAAAAGTGCAGGACTGGAACAGCAAAGATACTGAAGAACTGTCAGGCTCCAGACCTCTGGTAGACGACCCGAGCTGAATGAAGGTGAGAAACATATATATATATATATATATATATATATATATATATATATATATATATATATATATATATATATATATATATATATACATATATATAGAGAGAGAGAGACAGAGAGAGGGGCAGGTCATTTGGGCTCTATTTAAAAAAAAAAATAAAAATCTACAATTTATTTTTTTCTCTTGTGTTATTTTTTTGTTTTTTTGTTTTTGTTTTCCCACCATTGATGTGGCTGATGAAGAAGAAAATTGTAAATACCAAATTTCAGCGCCAGTGAACGAGTAGATTAGCTCATGGCGTTAGGCTCCGGGGTTAGGACGTGGGAGGCTGGGATTCAAATCTCACCTGCTCCTGTTTATGTGCGTGTATGAATATAGTCTTTTCATGTATATAGTCGTTTATAGTCCTCAGTCCCACTAAAACCAGAGGGGCAGTGCGGCGTTCTGTCTTCCAGCCTGGAGCAGTATTTCCCACTCTCACGCTCACAGAAAGACAACAGATCAGTGATGCATCAAGCTTACGTCTCGTATTACTCATAAAAGGGAATTCAAAAGTAAAACTCATGAAAAGACTATATTCAGCAAGAATGAATATGCACATAACCAGGAGCACGTGAGATTCAAACCCCGGCCTCCCACATCCTCACACAGTGCCTAACACCAGGAGCGAATGCTCCTCCAGTTTGCCAGTCCTGAAATTTGGTCTTTACAGGAATATACTGTGAAAACACTTAGGCTCTGAGCTACCCAGCCACATCAACAGTGACAAAAATAAAAAATAAAAAAATTGTAGGAAAAAAAACAAAATTTTTTTAGGGAAAAAAAATGTAGAAAAACATTTTTTTGTAGATTTTTTTTTTTTTTTTTTTTTTTTTTTTGAGTTGGAGAAAAAAATAAAAAAAACACTTACAAAATAGAGCCCAAATGACCTGCCTCTTTTTTCTCTCATTTTGAATTAATTGCTTTTGTTGCATTTGTACAAAATATTTTGACCATCCTTCAGAAGTTTAATTTCTTCCAGATTATGAAACTGAATTACTGATTCATGACAACAAAACCCTGTTAGTGTTAATGTGCAGCTTCAGCTCGATCCATGCGCCTTTTTACTTTTAAACAACACAAAAAACTGGAGTCACAGCCCAGACGTTTTGTGGACTGGTCTCATTATTTGTGGAGGATAAATTCTCTATATAATGTGGATGAGAAGCTGCAGTTTAAATTTAACACTGTGCAGAAGTGAAGAATCAAGTCTAATCACTGTTTTCACTGTTTCATGAGTTTGTATTTTCAATCTCTGTGTCTGTCACTTCTCTGTCCCTGAAGCTCTCTTTAATTGGCTGCTGTTCCTTTCTGTAGAGCAGATCTGTATTCTCATGAGTCCAGTCTGTGGTTGAGATGTAAACCCAAATACTTATAACTCTCTGTAACATCCACAGTGTCCCCTCAATGGTCACAGGCTGCAGCTGTGACCTGTTTCTCCTACAGTCCACCACCATCTCCTTGGTCTTTACAGTGTTCAGTTGAAGGACAAAACCCCGAGACACAAACAAAACAATGTGGTCTCCTCCATTCAGTGTAGTGAAGACTGCAGTGAGCGCCACACTGGAGAAACTAAACAGACACTTCACAAGTGGCTGAACTAACACAGATGAGAAAACAACACAGGACCCCAGTCGGCTGTACATCTGCATCTCAAAACCACTAACCACTCCTCTGAGGACAGTGAGGGACAGATCTGATCCAAAGAAAACAAGTGGTCTGAGAGGGGAGATAAAGGGACTGTTTTTGATCAGTGACGTATTTTGGCAGCGAATTCCAGGGGATGGGGGCAGTAGTGGAAAAGTTCCGGTGGGGGGAGGCATCAGCTGATCGGAGGGCACGGGTGGGGGTGTGGTGGTGGGGGTGTGGTGGTGGAGGAGTTCAGAGAGGGAGGTGGGGGCAGGTTATGGAGAGACTTCATAAGAACAGTATGATCTGAGGCTGTTTGTATTAATCTGTTTAAGAACACTGCACAAACTCTGTGTTTGTGTAACACTGCCTCACGACGCCGTAACAAATGAGGAAACAGTCAACTCTTAATTTGGCACAGACTGAAATCTTTATGTGGTGAGTAATAAAATGTACCATTGAACACACAGCAGCTGAACCGTCGTAATCATCTGAAATGTCCCTCCCTTCTTTAAAAACACATGACCAGTAGGAGGAGTCACTGAGAGCAGCTGCCTACACTGAGGATGTTTAGAAGGAAGATTTGAGACAAACTTGGGACTAGAGTCAGTGGAGGAGCTGCACAAGACACAAACACAGGTAACTTATACTTCTTCTACTTTAATTATAATTCAATTTTATATATATATATATATATACACAGTCCCTGACAAAAGTCTTGTCGTTTATCCATTTTGTAGAAACAAAAAGCTTATAACCTGACTTTAAATTAATCGATTGGTTTTAGAAATGTCTCATATGAAGCTAAAACCCTCCCAAATTATGCTCAATAAACTAAAATAAATTTGCTTCACTGAAGAAAGATTGATCATTTAATGAACACAGAAAGGTCAGATTTTGGCAAGACAAAAGTTTTGTCGCCTACAGAAAATTGAACAAATAATTTACTTCAAATACAAAAATCTGTTGCATAACGTCAGTGAATGAAGTCGTGATGCTGTGAGATCAGATTTAATATCTTGTATGACTCCATGAGCTTGAAGGACACATCCATGTGGTTCAACAATGATTCATACAGTTTGTTGATGAAGTCATCAGGAATAGTAAAGAAAGCGTCTTACAGCCTCCCCAGAGTTCATCAAGATTCTTTGGTTTTGTCTTCATGTTTCCTCTTTCATTTCTACCCCAGACCTGCTCCATGATGTTCATGTCTGGTGACTGGGCTGGTCAGTCCTGCAGCACCTTGATCTTCTTCACCTTGACAAACTTTGATGTAGAGATAGAAGTATGTGATGGAGCACCATCCTGCTGCAAAATCTGACCCTTTTATGGTTGGGAATGTAAGAGGAGCTGATACTTCTTGATATTTTAGGTTATTGATATTTATCTTCCACCCTGCAAATGTCTCACACCCCCCAGACTGGATGGAACCCACAGACCAGGATTTTTCCACCACCAAACTTAACTGTTTTCTGGGTGAATCTTGGATCCATGTGGCTCCAGTTGGTCTCCTGCAATATTTGCGGCGGCTGTGATGTAATTCAACCCGAGGATTCATCTGAGAAATCCACCTTCTGCCACTTTTCCAGTGTCCATCCTTTTATCAGGCTGTGGGCCTTGGCAAATGCCACACGGTTTTTTAATTGCCTTTTGTTTAGTGCTGGTTTCTGTGCACTGATTCGACCATGGAGGCCATTTCCAGACAGAATTCTACAAACTGTTGTGGTGGACACAGGGACTTGAGGTGACCAGGCCTGGTGGAGTCTGCTGCAGTGGAAAAGGGGCCTTGGATTTTCCTCCAGAGCAGTTGTCTTGCGGCGTCTGCTGGACCTGGGCTTGTCAAAAACATCTCCAGTCATTTCAGATCTTTTTCTTATTCTTTGTACTTGACGCTGAGACACATTGAAGGTGTCACCACCTCAGCAGTGGATCTGGTCTTCAGCCTCTTGATAATGAACACTTTGGTCTCAGGGTGGATCTGAGGCATGTTGTCAGAGGTCAAGTTAGTTGTAGTTGATGTGAAGGTCTGGTTCTGCTGGGTTCTTTTTATACACAAACACTAACTGATTGATCAGTAACTGATCACAGGTGAGGCTGTGATCTAGGACTGGTGCATCATATGACTTTTGTCTTGCCAAAATCTGACCTTTCTGTGTTCATTAAATGATCAATCTTTCTTCAGTGAAGCAAATTTATTTTAGTATATTGATCATAATTTGGGAGGGTTTTAGCTTCATATGAGACATTTCTAAAACCAATCGATTTATTTAAAGTCAGGTTATAAACTTTTGTTTCTACAAAATGGATAAGCCACAAGACTTTTGTCAGGGACTGTATATATGTATATATATATATATATATATATATATATATATATATATATATATATATATATATATATATATATATATATATATATATATATGATGTGTAATGTATGTATATAATTTGTGTGCATTTTAGTTCTTAATGTTTACAGTTTTTTGTAATAAAATGTCAAATGTGTGGTGTGGCCAACCTGCAGAACAATGGACATTTTACCCAAAAAAAAATCTTCAAATTCAGTATGAACACAGTGACTTTAATATAGCTATGATATAAAACTGCTCTACAGCACTCCCTTGAAAGTATGAATGTGACCGCAAAATGTTTTCTGATGAAAACATTTGAAAATGGAATGAGGAACTGTGAACCTGACATTCCTGTGCCACACCTTTGGCAGGCGACTCAGCACACGCTCACCAACACCTCACTTTACTCTTTCTTTTTATTCTGTAGTGACGATGAACTCATGAATGTCACAAAGTGCACTGATTATACAAGTGGCTCCACTGTATTATCTGTTTTTATGCTGTCGTCGTCTGCACAATATCTGTTTATCTTTGTTTATGCACTTCACTCACAGTTGCGATGACTTTGAGGGTGAGACAGGTGGTGTATCATCCAGCTCAGTTCCTCTACCAGAGGTCTGAGAGCTTCTTCAGTATCTTTGCTGTTCATGTTCTGCTCTTTTCTGGACTGAGATGTTCTGTTGTTTTTCCTGGATCTGTTGTAGTTTCTCTTCCAGTTTGGGGGTTACAGCCCCGAGTGTCTGATCACCACAGGCTCCACTGATGTCTTCACTTTCCAGACCTTCTCCAGCTCCTCCTTGAGCCCCTGGTGTTTCTCTAGTTTCTCATGTTCCTTTTTCCTGATGTTTCCATCTCTTGGTGTTGTGATGTTCCACCACGGCTCTGCTCTGTTCTTCTCCACCTCCACTATGTCTGGTTGGTCCATCTCCATCCTGTCAGTCTGTATCTGAAGTCCCACAGGATCTTGGCTTGGTCGTTCTCCACAACTTTTGGAGGTGTTTCCCACCTTGGGGTCTCCAGCGTGTACTCTGCACAGATGTTTCTGTGACTGTGGATCCACTTGGTTCTGTTTCTCCATGTTTGTTTCCCTGCAGCATCTTACACCTGCAGTTCTGTGCTGGACTGTCTCAGGAGTCTCTTGGCACAGTCAACACCGTGGCTCTGGTCTGGTGTGGTAGATCTGGGCCTCTGTGGCTCGAGTGTTCAGGTTCTGCTCCTGTGCAGCTAAGGGTGTTGGATTTGGGATGAACCCTCCACATGGTCAGGAGCTTTCATGTCTTAACATCTGTTGTCTGTATCTCCTCCTTTGGTCAGTGCATGATTCCTGCAGGATCTGATCACTGACAGGGTGTAGCTGTTTATTGCCTGGGTCTTGTTTTTCCATTGAGCTGCTTCTTAGGACTTGTCTCAATCTTTGCAGGTATTTGACCGTAGTCACTTTCCTTGTTGCCTCTTCGAGGAGTCATTTGCTTGTGGGATACCAAGGTACTTGTAACTGTCCTCAACGTCTGCTATTGTTCCCTCTGTGTGGACTACCTTCAATCTCTTTGTACATTTCTCAAGTCTGTATGACATTCCGATGTCTGTGCTGTAGATCCTGGTGGTGTGGATCAGTGAGTCAATGTCTCACTCTTAGTTTACAGCTGATGTCATCCATGTAGAGGAGGTGACTGATGGTGGCCCTGTTTTTTTGAGTCGTATCCATAGTCAGTGCGGTCGATGATTTGGCTGAGGGGGTTCAGATGCAGAACAGCAGTGGGGACTAGGGCTGGGTATTACCAACAACCTCATGATATGATACGTATCATGATACTTGAGTATCCGGTCCTCATGGCCTTCAAGACGATATGTATCCCAATATTTCACATAATTTTACATACATTTTTAAGAAAACTAAAACTAAATAACTTAAAACATGGCATTAACAAGGCTGTAGTGCAAAACAAAATAAAGCTGCATTTGACAAAATGAAATGACACTTCTCTCAGCTGTAACTATGTCACCAGAAGTGCAAAATATTCTCTCTGCTGCATCACTTGTACCTGGAACACAGAGAGTATCTCCAGCCAGATGAGATAGAAGAAGATAAGCACCTTCATGCTTTCGCNGAATCTTACAATGAACCATAAAATCGAGATCACTATATTACTCAAACATGCACGGATGACGTCTAAAACCTCTTCGGGCATGTTTTTGATGTGTGAACGTTAGAACACGGGAGAAAGCTCCAAAAATGTAATCTGCCCCTCTTTAAGCAACCAACATAATGAAATCATGCTTACATAAAACGATTCAAATGATCGAGCAACAAATCGATATACAAATCTTGACGGAATCACAAGTACAGGGTTTAAAAATTGAGTCCAAACAATCTATCCCCAAAAATGAGATGCTTTCCACCCCTGGAGCTCCTCGTACTGGGTGGAGCCGCCTCCCTCGACACGACACCGGCATCAGCACCACGGGGGACTCGACTCACCCCGGGTCCGCCCTCCCACCGCGATGCCCTTTGGCGTCGTTAAAAATCGATCCATCGGTCAATTAAACCAACCCATTTACGCATGCGCAACTGGTAAGCATTTTACGAAGCACAACCAGTTTTTTTTTGTTTTGTTTTTTTCAATTCTGGATTTTTCTCGAAGTTATTAACCCCGAAGAGGCCAATGTTACCAAACGATTTTACAGTACAGTAGTATCTTACATCGTGACGCGCATCCAACATCCAATCCGTTACGTCACGAGCGTAATCCTGCATTTTAAAGGCTATTCCTCACTAACAAAATGAACATATGTACCTCATGAACGATCTCTCTCTTTTCTTAAGGACATCGTAGCCAATATTAGGCCAAAATGATGTAAAGCTCTCCTCTCCAGTTTGTTAACCGCAGGAAATCCGCAAATTTACCATTAATTTAACATTCTTATTAGTGACAAAATCCAATATTCTGCTATTTTTATCCAGCCACACAACATCTGCAGATTAACAACAGCCAGGCATTATGGGAGCCAACTGCGTATAATGTTATGATGTCATCTAAACCCTAGCGACCCATAATTAACATGAAGAATATTTAGGTTTTTAGTGTCATTCTGTCGATCATTTGCGCGTTTTTAGTCCTTTTCCCACATCCAAACCCAGACACGAACGAACCACCACAAGAAAAACGTGAGAGAATCGTGGTTCCTTACCGATCTGCGCCCCTTCTACCACCATCGGAGCCATGTTCGCTGTCCGAGGTACTGAATCCCTCCGCTGGAACGATCCCCTTCTTTCGTTCGTTCGTTTGTCGATGTTTTAGTTCCTTTTACGCTCCCGTACGTGCGTCGCGTTTCAACGTTTTGTCTGTTTTGTGGGACGATGGAGAACCTTCGCGGTGTGTCGGATGCCGCTGTCTGGCTGCGCGCTCGTCTGTGTCTCGGTGCTGTGTGCGCGGAGGAGAGCAGGGACACGCCCGCCGTCTCCCCACCCAGTCATGCAGCCTGTAATAAAACTAGAGGCACCGTCGTCATGGCAACTTGTGAAAACTCGACATCCAGCGCCATGTTTGGACTGTAAGACTATATACAAGAACGCATGCTGGATTTTTTTAAAGGTGCATTTTCACAGTATGGTTAGGTTAGGCTGCTTTATTCGTACCCGTCGGTAAATTTGTTTTGCTGATTCGAGATGCATACGAGATGGAGTTACGTAATCAGAGTACAAATTATGAGTAACTGTATTCAGTTACAGTTACTGTTGTAATGAGTGGTAATTGGATTACAGTTACTTTGTTGAAATAAATGGATTACACAGAGGTATTTTCCTGTTTTCACATTTTAATTCCACTCCGAACACTAAACCAGGACTAAACCAGGACTAAACCAGGTCTAAACCAGGACTAAACCAGGTCTAAACCAGGACTAAACCAAGTCTAAACCAGGACTAAACCAGGTCTAAACCAGGACTAAACCAGGATTAAACCAGGTCTAAACCAGGTCTAAACCAGGACTAAACCAAGTCTAAACCAGGACTAAACCAGGACTAAACCAGGTCTAAACCAGGTCTAAACCAGGTCTAAACTAAACCAGGACTAAACCAGACTAAACCAGGACTAAACCAGGTCTAAACCAGGACTAAACCAGGACTAAACCAGGTCTAAACCAGGACTAAACCAGGTCTAAACCAGGACTAAACCAGGTCTAAACCAGAACTAAACCAGGACTAAACCAGGACTAAACCAGGTCTAAACCAGAACTAAACCAGGTCTAAACCAGAACTAAACCAGGACTAAACCAGGACTAAACCAGGACAAACCAGGACTAAAACCAGGACTAAACCAGGTCTAAAGCAGGATTTAACAGGACTAAACCACGCCTCTCGGACCATGTCTCCTCGTCTTCAATAATATTTTTAATCTGGTTAAGGAAAGACTTGGCCTTTTCATTTTCTTTTATCAGACAAAACATTTAAGTGAAGATTTCCTCGTCTTTGCTTCTCTACAGCAAATCAAATAATCCAAAGTATTCAGATTACGTTACTCACTTTAAGTAACTTAATGGATTCTGTTACAAACTACTTTTTGGGGTATGTAATCTGTAATCTGTAGGGGAATACATTTTAAAAGTAACCTTCCCAACACTGACTACGACGTACTAAACGCCAGGGAGAAGAGGTGAGTTTTCAGTCTCGTCTTAAACTGAGTCTTTGTCATTTTATCAAGTCAAGTCTCAAGTTCTAAAAATAGTCAGACTCAAGTCTGACTCGAATCCAAATCATGACTCGCAAGTCCCCGCCTCTGCTTCCTACAGTCACAAGATGGCCGTGTCTTTCCAGCCTTCTATGAACACTTTTCTCTCCTCTCCCTTCGTTCCCTCTCTTCCTCCAGTCCTTATTTGTCGGTGATGTGTGCGCCCTTCCCCCCCTCCCCTCCGGTAATAACGCTGAGCTCATCCGCTGACGCCGCCCGTGACGCAGGGGACGGGGAGGAGGGGACGGTGGGGGGAGATGTCAGGCTTTACACGGGCGTTGTTGTTGTTGTTGTTGTTGTCGTACCGTGCACATCTGGATGTTTATTGTGATGCGTGCAAGACTGAACTAAGACTGAACCAACATCAAACTAAGACTGGACCAAGACTGAACCAGATTCAAACCAAGACTGAACCAGGACTGAACCAGATTCAAACCAAGACTGAACCAGATTCATACCAAGACTGGATCAGGACTGAACCAGAACTGAACAAAGATTAATCTAGGGTTGAACCAAGAAGAAATCAGGATCAAATCACAACGGTACCAGGGTTAAATAAGGGCTGAAACAAGATTAGAACATAACCAGAACTAAACCCAGACTAAGCAGGACAATAGGGTTGAACCAAGACTAAATCAGAATTAAACCAAGCCTGAACTAGGGCTGAAAAAGGGCTGATCCTAGATGGAACCAGGACTTAACCAGAACTCAACCCGGACTAAGCAGGACTGGACCAGGGTAGTAGTTGAACAGGAATAACCCAGACCTTAAGAGAAGTACACTGCCCCACACTGACCTCTAGTGGTTGTCCTTACACATGATTTTCTTTGCCAAGTAAAGTCTAATAACATCCAAAGGAATAATAATAATAATAATAATAATAATAATAATAATAATAATAATAATAATAAATATAGCCGCAACCGGCAATGATTGGCCCTCGCTCGAGCCTATGCCACGCCCACGCCACGCCCCACCCCAGCCACGCAGAGCCCTGCACATGCCGTAACCCACGAATGCACATTAGCCCTTGCCCTAACTCCTAAATTAACACTAACTCCTTTACATGAACACCGAACCCTACTTGAACTCCTACCTGTAGCCCTAACCCTGGGCCTAAAATTAATGCTAGCCCTAACCCAAACCCAAAACCAAACCCTAGCCCTAACCCGAACTCCAAACCCTAGCCTTACCCCTAACCTAACCCTAACCCCTAATCTTAACCGAACCCATCCCCTTTTTCCTCAATTTCTGTATGTGTTCTTTTTTTTTTTTAAACCAAGGTGGCAGACTTCCTGGGGGGCGTGGGCACAATATACTTTTTTGTTCCTAGTCCCATGATGCATCTGTGTACTAAATTTGGTTTGAGTACGTCAAAGTTTTTGTTGGGACGTTCCATTGGCAAGGACTTATTTTTGACCTGTTCCCATGGCAACACAATGGGAGATGGAGTGTGGGCGTCATTAACTTTTTTCATCAAGACCAGGTCACGAATGTGTGTACCAAATTTTGTATTTCAACGTAAAAGTAAAATTTTATTGTTCCATACAATCTCCCTAGGGGGCGCTATTGAATCCATTTTAGATTTTCTTATATAAATCTGTTCAGGGTCGGGGTGTCCACCAACGATTAAAGTTTGAGTGAAATCGGCCAAAGTTTGTGCGAATTATCACTCGTCGAAGTTTGGTGGCGAGCTGCAAAAATGAATGCGAAATTTGCACCGTTGCTACGGCAACACCGTTTGACCTTTTAAAAAGCTTTTAACAACTTTTAATGTCCAACTTGTCTAGATGATACAAAATGATTCTGGTGAGTCTGGGTCAAACGCCCAAGGACGAGTTCGTTCAAATACGAGGACAGGAAATTGTACCTTCGGCGCCAGGTTGCACGTTTAATTCAATATGGCGGACTTCCTGTTGGTTGCCTGGCAACCGTGTAATATATTTTTTTGTTCCAATTCCCATGGTGCATCTGTGTACCAAATTTGGTTTGAGTACGTCAAAGTTTTTGTTGGGACGTCCCATTGGTGAGGACAGATTTTTGACCTGTTGCCATGGCAACACGATGGGAGATGGAGTGTGGGCGTCATTGACTTTTTCCTTAAGACCATGTCACAAATGTGTGTACCAAATTTTGTATGTCTACGACAAAGTACATTTTTACACTTCCATGCAATTTCCCTAGGGGGCGCTATTGAATCCATTTTAGATTTTCTTATAGAAATCTGTTCAGGGTCGGGGTGTCCACCAACGATTAAAGTTTGAGTGAAATTGGCCAAAGTTTGTGCGAATTATCACTTGTCGAAGTTTGATGGCGAGCTGCAAAAATTAACACGAAATTTGCACCGTTGCCACGGCAACACCGTTTGATATTTTAAAAAGCTTTTAACAACTTTTAATGTCCCACTTGTCTAGATGATACAGAATGATTCTGGTGAGTCTGGGTCAAACGCCCTAGGACGAGTTCGTTCAAATACGAGGACAGGAAAATACGCCTTCGCCGCCGTGTCGCTCGATTGGTCCAATATGGCAGACTTCCTGTTGGTTGCCTAGCAATCGCGTAATATACTTTTTTGTTCCTATTCCCATGGTGCATCTGTGTACCAATTTGGTTTGTTTACGCCAAACTTTTTGTCGAGCGTCCTATTGGTGAGGACCGATGTTTGGCTTGTTGCCATGGCAACACAAAAAAAATGGCACGGGGGCATCATTGACTTTTTTGATCGAGACCATGTCACGAATGTCTGTGCCGAATTTCGTATGTCTACGACAAAGTAAATTTTTGCACTTCCATGCAATTTCCCTAGGGGGCGCTATTGCACCCATTTGAGATTTTCCTATATGAATCTGTTCAGGGTCGGGGTGTCCACCAACGATTCAAGTTTGAGTGAAATTGGCCAAAGTTTGTGCGAATTATCACTTGTCGAAGTTTGATGGCGAGCCGCAAAAATATCCAATATGGCCGACTTCCTGTTGGTTGCCTAGCAACCGCGTAATATATTTTTTTATTTGGAACGCCGCAAACGCCGCGCCCCGCAGACACCACGCTCCGCAAACGGCGCGCTCCGCAAACGCCGCTCCCCGCAAACGCCGCTCCCCCGCAAAACCGCCCCCCCAACGTTTATGTCAGGACGTCCCATTGGCAAGGATACAATTTTGGCTTGTTGCCATGGCAACACAATGTAAATGGGACGTTAGCATCATTGAGTTTTTTAATCAAGACCATGTCACAAATGTGGGTACCAAATATTGTATATCTGTAACAAAAAAAACTTATATTTACATACAAATTTTCCAGGGGGCGCTATTGCACCCATTTTTGTATTTTCTTACATCAATCTGTTGAGGGTTGAGGTGTGAACTCAGGATTAAAATTTGAGTGAAATCGGACAAAGTTTGTGCAAATTATCACTCAACGAAGTTTGATGGTGAGCCCCAAAAACGAACCCGAAATTTGTACCGTTGCCACGGCAACACCGTTTGACCGTTTAAAAAGCTTTTAACAACTTGTAATGTCGCACTTGTCTAGATGATACAGAATGATTGTGTCTGGGTCAAACGCCCAAGGACGAGTTCGTTCAAATACGAGGACAGGTCGCACCATCAATCAAACATTTTGAATAAGTTTTGATCAACACTAAACAGTAAAAAACTGGAGAAAGTGTGGCGTTCTAAAACTTAGTGTGCATTTATTATTTTATTTCAAACATTTTTTGTGTCTCAGTTAGTCAAACCAAATAACACTTGACTCTTTCACTGCCCTTTTTGTTAAAGCAGCCTGTAGTTCAGGGGTCATCAAATTAAGGCCCACGGGCAGAACCTGGCCCTCCACGCCCCTCTGACCGGCCCCCCAGCCCCTCTGCTACTCACCACTTGAACTGACCCAATGAGGCAATCCTCAAAAGTTGTCATGGCCTATTTTTTATTTTTTTTATTACTTTTTGACAAATTATGACATGTCTGCATCTTGTATTTACTTAGGTTACTGCTTTGGCTAGACTCACACTGTGCCACTGTGGCACTGATGGGGAATTTTAATGATGACATACTGAAGTCTTCAAGTCTCTGCAGTTTTATAACAGAAAGAGGTTTTATATATATATATATATATACACACACATCAAGAATCTCGGACTTCCAGTCATTGCGCAATACTGGGAAGGATTTTTCCGAAAAAGTGAGCATCAAACCACCATGTTTGTTTTCCCAGTGGGATGTGTCTATTGACAAAGTCAGTCTTTTCTAGTCTTTTGAACCATATCACTTTTGTTTCTGGTTCTGATATTGTCATATTTTAGTTTTGGGATTCGGACATCGTAATTGTGTGGTTGTGGGATGTCTTAACAGCGAAAAACGCCTCAAGAAATTTGTTTGCGAACTCCATAAATGCAAAAGGGAATCAGATGTGTGTGACTGCAAACCTCTGTTCAAACTGTTTCCCTTCCCAACGGAATTGAAAAATAGTGAAAGTTGAAGGTGATGGGCAGGATTGATCCACAGGAAGGACCAAAAAGGAAACCTTTGACTGACTAAATCATCCTGAGTTTGCAGTGAACATTTTTTATGTGGAAGGACAACAAAACGGGATCCTGTTTGTTAAGTGAGAGGTGCAGAAGACAAACAGACTGAGCTGCACATTCTTGTTCTTGTGGTTTTCAAAAGGTTTCCTTTTTCGTCCTTCCTGTGGATCAATCCTGCCCATCATCTTCGCCTTTCACTATTTTTCAATTCCGTTGGGAAGGGAAACAGTTTGAGCAGATATCTGATTCCCATTTTGCAGTTATGGAGTTCGAAAACCAATTTCTCGAGCCGTTTTCTGCTGCTGGTAGAAGTACAGAGACTGAATTTGTAGTGGTTGTAGTGGTTATTTTAGTTTTGTTTTTATATGGTGCTTGTTTTTGAATCATGCATTCATAATATTATTGTGTTTATGTGTCAGTTATTTGTGTGTCAGTTACCCGAGTGTTAGTGGAGTTAGAAAGTGTGTGTTGTAGTCAGGTGTTGTATGTTTCTGTTGTATATGTTGTTACTCTTGTACATGTTAGTGGTAGTTTATGTACCGTACACTGATGCACAAAAAACTGTTCTCCCTCCCTCTCTCTCCTCATCTCTCTCCCTCCCTCTTGTTGCATCTCTCCATCTCTCCTTGCCCCTCTCCATTTCTTTCTCTCCATCTCTCACTCCCTCTCTCCATCTTCTCTCTCTTTTTTCTCTGTTTATTTTCTCTCCATCTCCATCTCTCCTCTCTTTTGGAGGTTTGTGTTCCAGATGATTCTAGGAGCTGTGTTGTGAGGGGCTTTATGTTCCTGTTGGGTCTCCCAAGGCAAACAGGTTCTAGGTGATCATAAATGAAAAGTGTTGTACAGAAAAGCTTAATGATGTGGATTTGTGTATGTTTGTGAAAAACAGCCTTTATTTGAAATCCCTGTACATAAAACATTTACTGATACTGACAGTTTAAATGATGTGAAATTGTTAAAATAGTGACAATAGGATGTGCTCTGACTAATGTGGAGATGCTGTCGATACAGAGCAGCAAAATCACTCATGTCAATGTAATAAACACAAAACTATTGATTTGACTTTATTTTGTGATTAGATTTTCTTTAATCTACATTTCTTAGCAGTCATTAATATTAATTAATCATGTTAATTCATTCTCCGGTGCGCTCCACTGCCAGTGTGAGGTTTATCATCGTGGTAGTAGTGATCCGCCCCAATCCCCTAACCTGTGTGGAACTGAAATGTCAGTTGTTCTTTAGACAGCCATCAGTGTGAGTGTGAGGCTGACCTTAACTGTAGTCCTGTATATTACAGCCTTAAACAGCATTACCTGTGTGCCTTGTACTTAGATTCTATATGGGATGGCGTTGTTGCAACACCATTTCTGTTAATATTCCAAATTGTCAACCCCTCAATCACCACACTAACATTTCACTGGAGCCCATTTCCAGCACCTACAGAAGTGTTTGCTCCAGTTGTGATGGAGCAGGTGGATGAAAACAATGAGAACATGGAACAAGAGGAGCTGGAGGACATTTCTGCGAATGATTGATACTTTCATTTCTTTGATGCTTTCTGGTTTTCTCTTTTTACATCCAACTAACATTTATGCAATCAGAGGTTAGAAGAGCCACCTTTGGCTGAAATCATTCATGTCTGACCACAAGACTGTAAGCAGATTTAACACCTGCCGGGCTCATCTGTGGAATGTGCGTGTGTGTGTGTGTCTGCTTGGGACTACCAGAATGTGAAATATGTGGTTATGTGGAAAGGGTGTGGTATCGTTTTACTGTAATTAAGTGGTTGTAACAAAATCAAATAATCTGGACTTTATTATAAATTAAAAATAAAGGCTGGCTACTTTAAATTCTAAGAAATTCACAGGCTGCTTGAAATTCTTGGACACAAGAATTACAGCCACATTCACACTAATTCATATTAATCCACACTAATTCTCACCACAAAAACTGTAAGATTAGTCTCCAGTCAAAAGACAACCAGACCAACAGGTTCGAACGTGCAAGAACCAAGAGGAAGAAATACAAGAAGAATGAACGCAGTTATCCAAACAAATAAACAACATTGAAAGAGCAGTGAAAGGTCCTCCTCCAGATCTGCCCTCTGTATATAAACCTGTGCACAGGGACACAGAGCTGTGTGCAGATGTGCAGACAATGTTCCGCTTTTTTGGGCCGACAAACTATACATTTTCGGAAACCTCAGGCGCATTGCTACGTGATGGCGAGGGTCCCTGGTCATTACGAGCGAGTCACGTCGCGCCATTCCATTTTTTGGCCACTTGGAGCATCGCTTTGCGATGCTAATAGGCCCTTCGCCAGCCTCTGGCGCTCGGGCCTAAAAAACCAGAACAGTAACAATATAGTGCCACCTATGGTGGCACATAAATATATCATTGGAAAAGGGCTCGCATCCAGTAACGCACCTGTGCGGTCCACCTCTTCGATTACTCATTACTACTTTTTGACAAATTATGACATGTCTGCATCTTGTATTTAGTTTTTTCTAATTAAAAATGATATTTATATGAAGTATTTATATTTATATTTAAATAATTATATGATATTTACATTTGTCACTGAATCTTCGTCACCTGACAAACTTGAGATCAAACAGTGCAGAACAATGTCGTGCAATTAAAGACAGAGTACTTTAGTGCAGTAAAGGACAGAGTACTTTAGTGCAGTAAAGGACAGAGTACTGTAGTGCAGTAAAGGACAGAGTACTGTAGTGCAGTAAAGGACAGAGTACTGTAGTGCAGTAAAGGACAGAGTACTGTAGTGCAGTAAAGGACAGAGTACTGTAGTGCAGTAAAGGACAGAGTACTGTAGTGCAGTAAAGGACAGAGTACTGTAGTGCAGTAAAGGACAGAGTACTGTAGTGCAGTAAAGGACAGAGTACTGTAGTGCAGTAAAGGACAGAGTACTGTAGTGCAGTAAAGTACAAAAAGTTGACCGAGAGTGCAGAGTTTTCAAAGAACAGTGGATGGCTGATTATTTTGTTCAGTGTGACGAGTGTGCAGTTTGTCTGACAATGTAAAGAAAGTGTGGAAGTTTTCAAAGAATATAATCTGCATCGTCAGGGTCATAAAATTCTGTTATACAACTGACCAGACCAGGCCCCATCACAGACAAGAGCAAGAATGTGGCCCCCAGAGAAAAAAAGTTTGATGACCCCTGCTCTAGTGTTTATTTTCTACAACTTTGCAATCCATGCACAATGTGTATTCCAAAACAAAGGACATCTGCTGGATGTGGATAGTGCCCCTCCCACCCAAAAATAAATAAATCAATAAATAAAATAAAATAAAAATAACAAGCAAAGAGTTCAAAACAAGAATGTATTACAAATGCAAAACCATGTCATTTCCTTTTTACTGATGGTCCCTTTAGTTACTCAGATGCTTTTGTGATCACACACACACAGCCACTGATGATATTTATTACTCTTTTTCCCTCACAGACCAGTACTTACCTGTAGTAGAACAGTACTTCTATGTGGTATTCTATTGGTATTTTATATGTCTTTACATCTGCAACAATACAACGCCTTTATCAATGGAATCTCTCAAAGTGCACTTTCTTGTCAGCAGTGTTCGTTTGGGCTTGTGCCTGAGGTGCATATTTGAGAGAAGTCACACAGGTGCACGTGAACTCAACCTTTTGGCTTCTTAAGGGAAATATTTGTACCTATCTGATCATGTGGTTTTGTGACGTCTATCAACAATGTAAAACCTGTTTGCAATGTTTTTTTCCCAACTTTAAAACTGTAATGTCATCATGGAGGGAATGTCATACAGGTAGTTCATGATAAACACACAAAACTACTCATTTAACTTTAGTTTGTCATTAGATTTTCTACAGTCTACATTTCTAAGCAGTCATCAATGTTAATTAGTCATGTTAATTCATTTTTATACATTCACTCAGCTCTGACTAGTTTACTCAGCCAACAGCGCGGTGGTGTTGGTTTGTACTGTGAAGAAAACCTTAACTATGAACTCACAATACAGGGTTTTACTTTAGAATGTTGAATTACTTTGCAGAGCACAAAATGATAGTTGCAGCTGTTTCTCGTCCATCGTGTCTCTGTTGAAGTATCATTTGGACAGGTTACTGCTTTGGCTAGACTCACACTGTGCCACTGTGGCGCTGATGGGGAATTTTAATGATGACATACTGAAGTCTTCAAGTCTCTGCAGTTTTATAACAGAAAGAGGTTATGTCAATACACACATCAAGAATCTCGGACTTCCAGTCATTGCGCAATACTGGGAAGGATTTTTCGAAAAAGTGAGCATCAAACCACCATGTTTGTTTTCCCAGTGGGATGTGTCTATTGACAAAGTCAGTCCTTTTCTAGTCTTTTGAACCATATCACTTTTGTTTCTGGTTCTGATATTGTCATATTTTAGTTTTGGGATTCGGACATCATAATTGTGTGGTTGTGGGATGTCTTAACAATGAAAAACACCTCAAGAAATTTGTTTGCGAACTCCATAAATGCAAAAGGGAATCAGATGTGTGTGACTGCAAACCTCTGTTCAAAACTGTTTCCTTCCCAACGGAATAGAAAAATAGTGAAAGTTGAAGGTGATGGGCAGGATTGATCCACAGGAAGGACCAAAAAGGAAACCTTTGACTGACTAAATCATCCTGAGTTTGCAGTGAACATTTTTTATGTGGAAGGACAACAAAACGGGATCCTGTTTGTTAAGTGAGAGGTGCAGAAGACAAACAGACTGAGCTGCACATTCTTGTTCTTGTGGTTTTCAAAATGTTTCCTTTTTCGTCCTTCCTGTGGATCAATCCTGCCCATCATCTTCGCCTTTCACTATTTTTCAATTCCGTTGGGAAGGGAAACAGTTTGAGCAGATATCTGATTCCCATTTTGCAGTTATGGAGTTCGAAAACCAATTTCTCGAGCCGTTTTCTGCTGCTGGTAGAAGTACAGAGACTGAATTTGTAGTGGTTGTAGTGGTTATTTTAGTTTTGTTTTTATATGGTGCTTGTTTTTGAATCATGCATTCATAATATTATTGTGTTTATGTGTCAGTTATTTGTGTGTCAGTTACCCGAGTGTTAGTGGAGTTGGAAAGTGTGTGTTGTAGTCAGGTGTTGTATGTTTCTGTTGTATATGTTGTTACTCTTGTACATGTTAGTGGTAGTTTATGTGCCGTACACTGATGCACAAAAAACTGTTCTCCCTCCCTCTCTCCTCATCTCTCTCCCTCCCTCTTGTTGCATCTCTCCATCTCTCCTTGCCCTCTCCATTTCTTTCTCTCCATCTCTCACTCCCTCTCTCCATCTTCTCTCTCTTTTTTCTCTGTTTATTTTTCTCTCCATCTCCATCTCTCCTCTCTTTTGGAGGTTTGTGTTCCAGATGATTCTAGGAGCTGTGTTGTGAGGGGCTTTATGTTCCTGTTGGGTCTCCCAAGGCAAACAGGTTCTAGGTGATCATAAATGAAAAGTGTTGTACAGAAAAGCTTAATGATGTGGATTTGTGTATTATGTATTTTTATATATAGTTCGTGTATAATAAAATGTTCATGTTTTAGGTTTTCTGTGATAATGTGTTATGCTAAATGATGCTTATTTATGTGCTGATATTTGTTTTTGTGCATTATAATATTTGTAATACATGGTTCATTTCTGATGGCTGTTGGTGATGTTTTTCATTTGCTGTAACAACAAGATGTAATATAGAAAGACTGAACTGTAAAAGAAATATGTTTTCACTTTCACTTTTGCCCAACTGTCGTGTCAGTTTAGAACAACAGAACTGTATGGATTAACATTGTAAATGGTCTTTGTCAAGTTTATTTGAACTTGGTAGGCGAAAGACAACCTCTTGAAACTTGTCCATTTATTTAATACCAACTTCACTAGCTAGGACCACGCCAACGACAACATAGTGCGAAGTAGTTTATTGATAATGTACAAAGCGAGGCAAAGATGGCTGGGTTGAGACTATGGGTGGGGGCTCCGTCTCAATCTACAATTGGCCCAGCCGGAACGGGACCCCCCTTGTAGGGGTCTTATGACTGAAAGACAAAATAGGGGATGGGAGGGTGGGGTCGAGTTCGCCGAGACAAACTGGGATGATGGGAAAGGCTGCTACATACAGGCTTCTGGGAAATTAGAGGCGTGGTCGAGGTGAGTTGTGGTTCACCGGTGAGAGGAGAGGGCGGCTGAGGCGTGGTCCTGCTCCTGAATCTCAGTTAATCGTATTAACTACATATATAAAGGTGTATGAAAACATATTTCACATAATTAATAAGACGATTGCGTGACGACATGTATAACAATCAACAATTAATCCTTACAACAATAATGTTTTAAGCAATAAAACAACAAGAGTGCTCCAAGAGTGCTCATTAAAGCTATTAATAAAATGATAGATAATCTGATGCAATTCTTTCAGGCAGGACCTTAGGCACATAAACATGATTTATCTGTAAGAAATGCATACATGTCCAGGACACTGTTGCTAGAACTCTTTAAAACCTGTGTTCTGGAGCCTGTGCTCTTACTCATTAAATCCTTGAGTCTTCTTCAGTCACATTCGTGTATGTACATTTGTTGTAATCACTTTGCCTGTGGTGGTTTGATTTCCATGTGAATTCATACACATGTGTGTTTTGACAGGTTTGTGAGTTTCAGACTGGCCTCCAAGCTCCTTCCCTGTGACTGAGCTCCTCACTGTGTCTCTAAGAGCCCCAGCCCCAGAATTCAGAATGAGCTCAAAACGTGCAAAAGTTTCCTGAGCCTTTAAATGGTCTCAGTCTGGGTCAGTGGGTGACACAGTCATGGGGAAGGCTGCAGACTGGACACTTTTCAGAAGACACTCACTGACCCTCCACGAGGAGAAGCTGCTTATTCACAGAGCGCTGTATCCAAGCACATTCACAGAAACTTGAGTGGAAGAAAATAAATGTGGTTGGAAATCGAGTATCCACTTGAAAAAACACACATAGTGTGTGTGTCCATCGCTGCCCCATCACCCATAATGCACCAAGATCATTGTAGAAGAACAAAAAAGAGGGCATGGATTTTTCAAATCAATTTAAGTTTAACTGAAATTATTATAAACCAAGCAATCAGTCAAATAATATCTAGACCAACTAGTGGCCACTCCAGGTACTGCAGCTCCTGGGAACTTGGGCTCAGAAAAAAATCTCTCACAGAGCACAATGTATTTTGGGGGAAATTCCGCTTTTGGAGTTTTTTTTTTCTTTTCTTTTTTTGTCATTAAAGGAAATCGTAAACATTAATTTATCTTAAAACTAGTCAGATTAAACATGAGTGACCCTCACCTGCACGGGTGTGATTTAAGATCGCATAGATTTTGCCTTAACTCTGCAGTATCTGTGCATCGGCTTTACTTTTCACCTTCTTACATAATCAAAAACAAACATCACTGCTTACATGTAAAAAAAGGGGGAAAAAATGTACATGGACTGAGAAACAGTGTGGGTTTTTAACACAATCAACAATTGAAGCACCAAACTCTTACTCATGTCAGGTAAAAGAAGTTCTATATTTTGTTCTGAATGATAAGAGAATTTTCAAGAGAAGACGTCTTCCACATTTGAGGGAAACGTGATACAGATGAGTGGCTGTGGTGCGTTTCAAGTTTGAACAAAGGATTTTGTTTGTGTGGAACTGAAATGTCAGTTGTTCTTTAGACAGCCATCAGTGTGAGTGTGAGGCTGACCTTAACTGTAGTCCTGTATATTACAGCCTTAAACAGCATTACCTGTGTGCCTTGTACTTAGATTCTATATGGGATGGCGTTGTTGCAACACCATTTCTGTTAATATTCCAAATTGTCAACCCCTCAATCACCACACTAACATTTCACTGGAGCCCATTTCCAGCACCTACAGAAGTGTTTGCTCCAGTTGTGATGGAGCAGGTGGATGAAAACAATGAGAACATGGAACAAGAGGAGCTGGAGGACATTTCTGCGAATGATTGATACTTTCATTTCTTTGATGCTTTCTGGTTTTCTCTTTTTACATCCAACTAACATTTATGCAATCAGAGGTTAGAAGAGCCACCTTTGGCTGAAATCATTCATGTCTGACCACAAGACTGTAAGCAGATTTAACACCTGCCGGGCTCATCTGTGGAATGGGGCTGTCAGAAGATTCAAAAAAGGGACATTCTTGTGAAATTCCCTGACGATGAAGGCAGGATAGAGGATGGCCCGGACATGGGGGTCCCAGAACAGAATTTCTTTCTCTATTGTTGAAAGACCTGATGAAGCGGTCTATGTTTGATGGGCCAGATGATGGCAAATAGGGATGGTAGATATCTCAATAATTAAAATATATCAAGATATTTTTTAAACACAATATGGATTTTGACATCTCATATATATTGATATAATGCTTATATTTAATTCTGCTTTTGCTGCCTCCTTGCTTTTGTTACCCGTCCAACACTCCCCTCGTGTGTTGTCTCACTGAACACGGCGGCACCAACGGCGGCACCAACTGGAGATACTTCAGTTTTAAGGTGTCAGACGAACAGCAAACTGATATTTACTGCTGTGAATACCCAAAGTTAGTGCCAACCAAAACGTCTACCTCCACAAACCTTTTCCACCATTTACAGACAAGGCAGAAGCTCACATATGAGGAGTGCACCAGACTTAAGGATCCCGGCCACTAAACCCACCAGCCAACATGCCACGCACTACAAACACTACACACATAACACTCCAACTATCTTTAACACCGAGTGTAGGTTATGAAAGAAAGAGTGCAAGGTGTGTAGTGTCACAGAGTCTGTGGCATTTCATACAACAGTGGATATGGCACTCACTGCTGTCACTGAACAACATGGCTTTACACACATGCTAAAAACACTTGATCCAATACACTTTACCTAGTTGCCATTACTTTGCGAGACAAGAACTTGACTGTACACCACACAGAGAGAGAGGCTTGCTGCTGAAATGGAGAAGTTTACTTACTCTGCTCTGACTACACACATGTGGAGCAGCAGGACATGAGCCTGACATGTGTGTCATACATACATTACATTTTGGACTGGAAGATTGAAAGCCATGCCTTCAAACCCAATGTTTCCCACAAGATCACACAGGTGAAAATATCACAGAGGCCCTCAGAGACATAAATCTACAACAACAACAACAGGTTGCTGTGACGTCTTTGTGGCCATTACCACTGACAATGAAGCGAACATCATCAGTGCAGTCCAAATCAACATGAGGCAGAGGATGCAATGATTTGGTCACACACTACATTTGGCAGTTGGTGAGTGCAATATGCCTGGTCTGTGTGCGTGTCTGTGTGTCTATGTGCGTGTGTGTGTGTGTCTGCTTGGGACTACCAGAATGTGAAATATGTGGTTATGTGGAAAGGGTGTGTTATTGTTTTACTGTAATTAAGTGGTTGTAACAAAATCAAATAATCTGGACTTTATTATAAATTAAAAATAAAGGCTGGCTACTTTAAATTCTAATGAATTCACAGGCTGCTTGAAATTCTTGGGCACAAGAATTACAGCCACATTCACACTAATTCATATTAATCCACACTAATTCTCACCACAAAAACTGTAAGATTAATCTCCAGTCAAAACACAACCAGACCAACAGGTTCGAACGTGCAAGAACCAAGAGGAAGAAATACAAGAAGAATGAACGCAGTTATCCAAACAAATAAACAACATTGAAAGAGCAGTGAAAGGTCCTCCTCCAGATCTGCCCTCTGTATATAAACCTGTGCACAGGGACACAGAGCTGTGTGCAGATGTGCAGACAATGTTCAGGTAAGTGTTCATGTTCATGTTCTGTGTGTGTGTGTGTCGGGTGTGTGTGTGTGTGTGTCGGGGTGTGTGTGTGTGTGTGTGTCGGGGTGTGTGTGTGTGTGTGTGTGTGTGTGTGTGTGTGTCGTGGTGTGTGTGTGTGTGTGTCGGGGTGTGTGTGTGTGTGTGTGTGTGTGTCGGGTGTGTGTGTGTGTGTGTGTCGTGTGTGTGTGTGTGTGTGTGTGTGTCGGGGTGTGTGTGTGTGTGTGTGTGTCGGGGTGTGTGTGTGTGTGTGTGTGTGTGTGTGTGTGTGTGTGTCGGGGTGTGTGTGTGTGTGTGTGTGTGGGTGTGTGTGTGTGTGTGTGTGTGTGTGTGTGTGTGTGTGCGGGTGTGTGTGTGCGTGTGCGGGGTGTGTGTGTGTGTGTGTGTGTGTGTGTGTGTGTGTGTGTGTGTGTGTGTGTGTGTGTGTGTCGGGGTGTGTGTGTGTGTGTGTGTGTGTGTGTGTGTGTGTGTGTGTGTGTGTGTGTGTGTGTGTGTGTGTGTGTGTGTGTGTGTGTGTGTGTCGGGTGTGTGTGTGTGTGTGTGCGTGTGTGTGTGTGTGTGTGTCGGGGTGTGTGTGTGTGTGTGTGTGTGTGTCGGGGTGTGTGTGTGTGTGTCGGGGTGTGTGTGTGTGTGTGTGTGTGTGTGTGTGTGTGTGTGTGTGTGTGTGTGTGTGTGTCGTGTGTGTGTGTGTGTGTGTGTGTGTGTGTGTGTGTGTGTGTGTGTGTGTGTGTGTGTGTGTGTGTGTGTGTGTGTGTGTGTGTGTGTGTGTGTCGGGGTGTGTGTGTGTGGTGTCGGGGTGTGTGTGTGTGTGTGTGTGTCGGGTGTGTGTGTGTGTGTGCGTGTGTGTGTGTGTGTGTGTGTGTCATTGTGCTGTGTTTGAACAGGATGTCGGTGCTGGTCAGGAGCCTCTCTCTCCTCTGTGTACTGTCCCTCACCCACAGCGCCTTTGTGGACGACATTGGGGTAAAGACAAAGTGCTCATATCTGCACCTGCCGTGTGTAATCTTCACAAGATTCACTTGAGTTCTCCTTACAGATCACTCTGAGGATGAACCTCATCAGATATCAGAACATTCAGGAGAAGATGAAGGTAACCAAAGTGTGATTAGAGTTTGGATTCAAAATGGATCTTTATGAGAAATCAGCCTTTTAAAAGTTTACAAACCAAGTCTTACAATATGAAAATATATCCACACTGGAAAAAAACAATATGTAGGTAAGTTCAAATGACTTAAATTAAGAACATTTGACTTTATTTGAGTCGATTCAACTTGACAAGTAAAATGATCTACCAATGGAATAAGTGTTTTTCCTAATTCAAGCAACAATAGATTTTGTTTCTTATTTTCAGTGCAAAAACTTGTTGTTTTTCTTATTTTAAATGTAGCAAGATGTATTTTCATATTTTAAGTACAAAAAATCTTATTCCACTGACAGATCATTTTATTTTTCAAGTAAAATTTACTCAAATCATGATCAAAATTTCTTAAATCAAGTCATCTTAACTTAACTAGATTTTGGTATGTTTTTTTTTTTGCAGTGCAGGCCTTGATAAATCTTAAAATAATATAAAAGTGAAATTTCAGTTTTATATCTTTTAAATTGTTTGAGTTTTAGGGAGTTTAATAGACGAGCAGAGTTAAAATCAGACCTAACACAAAATAACAACTTCCCTCAGCCTTAGACTTTGAAAGATATTGTATTGCATTTTATTCACACTTTTAACACTTTTCCACACTTAACACACTTTTTCTCTTTAGACAATGCCAAGTCTTTTTTTTTTTCTTTTTAGACAAATATGTCTTAAATTAAAAAGGATGTAATTGTTCAGCAGAATAATTCTATTGCGGTTCAATTACTCTTTATGTATTGAAACATCATCTCGTCTTGCTCACTGAAATGTTCTTTCATTTCTGTGTCTTTTCATTTCATGTGTCAGGTTTAACTCTGTTGTCTGAAGTAGTGGATAATCATGTTGTTTGCGACTCTTCATATTAACATGGATGAGAGGTGACATCTGATAAGAACAGGATAAGAACAGATAAGGACCAGAATGTTAGGAGCAAGTATCCTTATTACTGATGTTCAAACACACTGAAGACGTCTGATGGGATACCACGAGATGTCACACTATTGTGCTTTTTTATTGACAAAAAACAGGATGGCCCTTCCAACTAATGTAATATGGACCAGAAACATGCACACACATACTTCACATGAAATTTTGTACAAATGATCCTGACATAATGAGTAGGATAAATAAACAGCGTTCTTAAGTGTGGTTTGGTTAAAAGCACTTTCTGGGGATTTTTCCCATCAAGTATTTTTTACATTCTGTCACTGCATCATCTGTGATCAGAAAACATTTTATCTTAACTTTAACAACAAAATGACATCTGTATCTTAAACAGAACATTCGCTATGAGGAAAATTACTTCACATACTTCAAATCTGCAGGGACAGTTCTAGGGGAGGGGTCACAAGGGCCCTTGCCAAACCTCTAATAACTGGTCCCTGAAGTGTCAATGTTCTGTCAATCAACTGACAAGAAGAACAACTGGAGAATTCAATAATCACTGATGAAATTTCCCAGTAGACCTATTGGATCTGTACAACTTGGGAGAAGAAACAGACCTGTGGAGGTTTTTTTTTTACTATCTATGCTTGAAACGCTTGAACGTTTCCATTCACAGAGTCGGATTCCCTACTTTACTGCTTCATCATGTTTTATTTGTGTTTGAGAAAAGGTACCGGATGACTGTCAAAAAGTATTTGCACCGTACTGAATTGAACCACCACTGCAAATCAGAACTGAAGAATTCATATGAAATGCTATAAAATTCAATGTCAATTTTTCTAAATCTGAACGTTTTTGACACAGTCATTTAAATCAACAGACAGAAGGAAAAATGTGTGATGGGAGACGGTCCCTGGATGGACTTAAGAATGCTGTTTATTTATCACGCTCATCATGTCAGGATCATTTGTTTTCGAATTTCATAATCCTGACTTCACTCAAAGTTTGATTGTGGGTGCACACCCCGACCCTGAACACATTAATATAAGAAAATACAAAAATGGAAGCCATATCACCCCCTAGCAATCTGTAGAATTTGTAGAACAAAAACATTTTATTTATCATAGATATATAAAAAAATTTGGTCCACACATCTCTGTGACATGCTACTGATTTAAAAAAAAAACCTCACATGGTGTTGCCATGGTAACAAGCCAAAAATCTATCCTCACCAATGGGATGTCCTTACACAAACTTTGGCATAGCCAAACCAAATGGTAGCCTGACGCATCATGGCAAGAGGAACAAAAATTATATTGTGACCATGCCTTTACAAACAGGAAGTCTGCCATCTTGGATTAAAAAAAAAAAAGAGAGAAAATGGCAGGGTTAGGTTAAGGTTGGGGTAGGTTAGGGTAACGGTTGGGGTTAGAGTTAGGTTTACCTTTAGTCCAGCAAAGGAGGTCGACACCAAATGCCAGAGGTGGAGACTTGTGAGTCGTGACTTGGTCTATCTTGGACTATTTTTACTTGAGACTTGACTTGATACAATGAACTAAGACTTGGGATTTGAGTCGGACTTGAGGCCTGTCACTTGAAAAGACTTGATGCTTGTTTTTTAGAAAATACTTTTCTCTGATAAATGTGGTGCTTAATTTTACAGGAACAAACTGGAACATGTCCCTCCCACTTCTTTATTTGTTACTTTGGATGGAACTGAAGTACTGTGATATGGTATCATCAAATGTACTACAGTAATATACAGTAAAATACAGTGATATACAGCACAATACAATAAAACAGAGGGAACTACATAGATCATGATCCTTCATGTCAAAATGACTGTTATTAAGCACTTTTAAATCCAAATTCTTTCTATTCTGACTGTAATGATTCACACTAAGATCTCATCAAAAACATTTAAAAAGGGGAAAAAAATTGTATTTCTTATATAAATACTCTTATAGAAATACTTATACTGTATATAAATATACCATGACGTTTTAAGTACAATTTGCTTTAAAAGTCAAATAAACTGCAAAAATCTAAGCTATATTTGGTACTTTGGTTTAAATGACTTGAAGCTCAAAGCAGATGACTTGGACTTGACTTGGACTTGTGGGCCAGTGACTGGAGACTCAACTTGGACTTGCCTGTATTTGACTTGAGACTTGACTCAGACTTGAGGTCAAAGACTTGAGACTCGCAAAAGAAAGACTTGGTCCCACCTCTGCCAAATGCAGCCACACAACAAACTTTAGAACAGGTCATCTTAACCTTTCCTATGGTTGAAATGATCATCATTACCTCTGATCAGTAACTCTGCTGAACAGACACTTTACTCCTCCAGAAGGATGATTTCTCCCTCTCCTTGAACGAATGCCCTGGCTCCAGCATAGTACACCACTCTTCCTGCTGCACCAATCTTCTGGTCAAAAGTGCTGTCTTCTCCCTCTGTCCCTCCTTAAACTGCACTTCATGTTCCTTCATGGAAGGAGAATCATTTACCACCTTCCAAAAAGCGTCTCTGCACACCCATGAAACAAAATGGAGTCTTGGGTTACTCGTAGCCTGCCTGCTGCTGCCGAGCCAATGTCTTTTGTTTCTTTGATGGAACAACCATTTAACAAATCTTTACCACAACAAGACATGCTTTTTTGTTCTCAGATTCAGGGTCTCCCAATAGCTAAGGTGCCACCTTCTAATGGACGTCTCAAGCTCGTCTACTCTCCGTTGAACATGTTACACAGGCTTCTCTAGCTTGTTGACTTTTTCCTCTAGTTTCATGCCAACTGTCTTCATGTTATCAGTCAAAACATCCACCCTGAGGCTGAGCCCAGTTAACTTCATCAGTCTCATCAAGCCTTTTGTTAATCAGGTTTATAAAGTAGTGCATTCACTACTACTCATGCAGTAGTGCATCACCATTAGGAGTCTTGTGTCTTTTTCTTTGAAACCGGCGACTTTCTCGAAGTACAAGGCAGCGTGGGAACTCTTCCATGGCTCCCATACAGTAGTCATGTCCCCCACAAGCCAGCGCACTCAGGCCGAAACCGTTATCTTCGATGACTACGGCCGGATGTTCACGTTCTTGTTTCTTCATCATGTTGGCTACCAAAAGTTACAACTGGATCTCAAAATGATATTACAGATTTCAAGGTTCATTCTGAATAGGCTTTTCACAAGTTTTATTTAAAAAATCTGGTGTGGAACATTGCAAAGTTAGACTAGGTCACCATCTTGAACCGCCCACCTCGGGTGAGGACTTTCCTCTGACCAGTGGGCGAATGTGGTTTCTACTTTATTGTGCACTATTTGTGATACAGCGCCACCTCAGGACAGGAGTGTATTCTAATTTCTCTTGGTTCAGTTTGTTTAGGCTCAAGTTTGGTGAGAATGTGATTCACATCAAATGAAAACAGCAACAGCCATAACTGAACAGATAGTAACTGGACATTTGTTTAATGAATGCCTCAGTTGTCCAGGGAGGATTTATAGCAAAGGAGAAATTCAATTCAGACTCTGAAACTAACACACCTACTTGTTTATTAACTAGGTCTGTGGAACTGCACTAAGTGAGGACTGTGCCTGAGTTATATTAACAGAATCATTCAGCCCCCTGATGAGAACTTTTACAGCTTACAACTCTGAGCAAACTAGTGTTTTCTTTGTTTTGATTTGGGCTTTAGGATGGAGTTGTAAATGGGAGAGAGATGAGGTCTGAGCCCTCCATTTCTGTTTAAAAAAAATCTCATTTCCAGGCAATCCAACCACCCACTGGCATCACTATGCTGATGATAATTTTTCTCTAAAATCATAATTCAAGATCTGGAACCTTTTACTGCACATATTAATGCTGTAGATCCCAACATCAAATTCACTTGTGAAGATGTCGAGGAGACACCTGCTGTTTGATTCACACCATCCACTGCAGCACAAACTTGGAGTCATTCGTACATTTCAACACAGGGCCCAAGTGGTTCCTACAAGCACAGAGGGAAAGGAGAAAGAATAAACTAGAAAAGCACTCAGAGAGCGCAGACCTCCGCCAAGGACTACCCCCATTTTTTATATAAATTGCGATAAAACCAGTCTTCTGGATCAGATCCGGATCAGCCTTTGGAATATGAAAGCGGATCCCATTGTCCATCCCTGAGTCAAATTTCATGGGGTTTGGTCAATAATTAACCCAGATATTGAGAAACAAAATTTTTGGCCCCATTTACCACAATATTAACAAAAATTTCAAAGTGATCCAGAATCCAGGATTTCTTCCGGATCACCCCCAAAATGAAATCAGTTCTTCCTTTTCACATTTCCAACAAATCCTGAAATTTTCATCAAAATCGGTCCATAACTTTTTGAGTTATGTTGCTAACAGACAAACAAACAAACAGACAAACGCCGGCAAAAACATAACCTCCTTGGCGGAGGTAAAAAAGATGTTCAGAAAGCCCTCGCTGTTTGTGGATAACCAAAATGGGCTTTCGATAGAACAAAGAGAGCTTAAAAACAGAACAGGCTTAAATCAAAACAAAGAACACAATCAGCTCTATTCACGTTTACTGGAAGATGTTTGGAAACATGTGGATGCCGACATTCGGTGTAGAAACCGACATTGAGCATGTGATAAAACCATGGATTCAGCAGCAGCGTCTTCACAACCTGCCAAAACTTTCCTTGGGGAACAGAACTTTAATCACAGATTTTGATGTCACTTACCATGGTATCTTTTTTTTTTTATTAGACAAATTATAATAGACAAATTAATAGGCCATTTATATAAGGAAACAAACTAAATACAATGACATCTAGATGAAGAAAACAGATCTATAGAGGGACAGATAATACTCCCTACAACTGTAGAACTCACCCACTGCACCACGCTATAGAGGGACAGATAATACTCCCTACAACTGCACAACAACTCACCCACTGCACCAGACTATAGAGGGACAGATAATACTCCCTACAACTGCACAACAACTCACCCACTGCACCAGACTATAGAGGGGCAGATAATACTCCCTACAACTGCACAACAACTCACCCACTGCACCAGACTATAGAGGGGCAGATAATACTCCCTACAACTGCACAACAACTCACCCACTGCACCAGACTATAGAGGGACAGATAATACTCCCTACAACTGCACAACAACTCACCCACTGCACCAGACTATAGAGGGGCAGATAATACTCCCT
>NW_026571153.1:32790338-32802838 GCF_026225935.1 Boleophthalmus pectinirostris
TCAAATGCAGAAATATAATAATAATAGTTGAATTCCTTGTGATTTCCTTTTTCCAGGGACACACTTCATTTGAAATTTGAAATTCTGCGGCCACGCCCAGTTTGCAAAAAAGTTAAAACATGAAATTGTGGCAAGGCAAGTTTGTTTGTACAGCACAATTCATACACAAAGTAATTCAAAGTGCTTTACAGAATAAGAAATACATTAAAATCATAATAAAAACAAATCAAAACATAAATAATCATGAAGATTAAAATTAAAAAAGAGAGACATAAATTGGAGAGAAGAGTGTGGAATGAAAACCTTTCAGTTATTTGCACAGTTAAACAGAAATGTTTTGAGTCTGGATTTAAACAGCGTCACAGAAGAGTCTGTCTCACATGTTCAGACTGTTCCAGGTTTTAGCTGCATGAACCTGAAACGCTGACTCCCCTTGTTTAGTCGTGACTCTGGGCACCAGCAGGAGTTGGTCCCTGAGCTCCTCAGAGTGTGAGATGGTTCATATGACACTAACATGTCACAGATGGACTTTGGTGCTCGTCCATGGAGAGATTTGTACACAAGCAGAGCTGCTTTAAAGTCTGTTCTCTGAGCCACAGGAGCCAGTGCAGAGACCTGAGCACAGGACTTATGTGCTCGTACTTCCTAGTTCGAGTAAGGACCTGAGCTGCAGTGATATTTGTGATATTTCAGCAGCCGTTACTCCGATCCTGCTAACATTTTAGATTTTGGCTTTCTTGGCTATGACTTACCCATCCACTTTGCTTTTTTGCAATTATTATTTTTTTTTTTTTTTTGGTGAATTGAGGTGGAATGACCCAAAAGCTTGTATCTGTTCATCAGACGTGGAGTTCTCATGGTTAAGCTTAAGGCCCTTCTATTTACTTGAGAGACTTGGAGAACATTTTCATTTGTGCTGTATAAATTCCTCCTTAGCGGCAATTCAGAGCAAATCTGTAACCAGCATGGTCATAGTTTAGCAGGAGAGCAGCAGAGAGGAGCTCAGTGGATGTTTTTGGGCCGCAGACCGGGATGCAGAAGCACTTACGAACTATATTTTTTTCTGCCCTGACTCTGTAATTCCTAAAACAGACATTCAAATATATCCAAATAATAAAGACCACATAACATCAGACATGAAATATTGCAAACGCCGAACAAACAAGCATTTAATAATAATTAAAAAAAATAAATTAATTAATAAAAAAAAAAAAATAATAATAATAATATGCTTGAAAATGAAGGAAGCGAGAGAAGAGAATAATCAGGGTCAGGGAAGACATTAATACGAGAGTGTTTTCTGCAACTAAAACCTGGTACAGTTTTCATGAACACGTGAGACAGACGTCCGCTCTGACTCTGTTTAAATCCAGGCTCAAAACGCTTCTGTTTAGCTGCATATGACTTTAGTACGTAGTGATCTTGTTCGTAGATGCTGTTATTCGCACGCTCTCTTTTCCATTGTAGATGAAGCTGAATCATTAGACTGACACATCTTGTATATTTTGTATAAATCCTTTGATTTGAGTGACTCATGTCTCATCTGCTGCAGGATGTGTACAGCTCGTGTTGTCAGTCAACAAAAAACAAGTGCAATTTGGAAATTTAGCCTTGAAGTGATATGTGACTATAGCTAACGACACACCAGCATCAAATGGGATCACACATTTGTGTGTGAACAAAGCGTCACGTCAGAGTCACTTCTGTAACTGACAGACTGATGTTTCATCTGGATGTATAGTAACGGTCTATGTTTTAACAGTTGGACGTGTTCTTTGTTGTCAGTATTTCAGTATTGTCAGTCCGGCTGTAAACGGAGCAATGAATAACTTAAGCCCAGATGTAAAATCAGCCCGAACATTTAACAGTAACAGTATGTGTGCTGAATCAGCCCGTTTGGAATTTCGAGGGGAATTTAAAATTATATTATTTATTTAAAGAGTAACATAAAAAATAACATTACTCACTTGAGATATTTTGTTGCATCACAAATGGGAGCAGCTGAGCACTGGGGGAGGTGGGGGGAGTATTAACATTTTTATTTAGTATTTACCTTTTCAGAAGTGACCTGTTGGGGGAGCACTACCGCCAAAGTTACTTAGTTTTGTTTTAAACACATTATTACTCAATGTATAATGAAAGAACGGAAAGCGAAGAATAGAAAATGTGTGTAGAGCGGTGGTAGAGAGGACCAGTCACAGCCCTTATTGTCTGCGTCGCTTTCCCTGCTGTCTGCGTCGTTTCAACGTGTAGTCAGAACATTTTGGAGGTGCACATCTGTCGACGCAGACTCTCTGTGTAGGGGGTTAAACATCTACAATACAAAGCACAGAGTGTCGTATCGCAGACATTTGATGCTGGACTGTAAATTGGCCTTAACCTGGATGAGAGAGAGAGAGAGAGAGTCATCAGAGTACTTCTGCATGTGACACAGCTCTGAGTTGTATCTAAACTCCGACATGTACAGGCAGTGTTGGGAAGGTTACTTTTAAAATGTATTCCCCTACAGATTACAGATTACACACCCCAAAATGTAGTTTGTAACATAATCTATTAAATTACTTAAAGTGAGTAACGTAATCTGATTACTTTGGATTACTTGATATTGTCATGCCTTTTAAAACTACATGAATGTATCAACCACATCCTGAAAATTCTTGTTTGTTGTCTTCAAATTGTCTGCTGAGCCCAAGTCTCCATGAATAAGCAACTGTTTACTGTTGAGAAGCAAAGACCAGGAAATTTTAACATAACATTTTGTCTGCTAAAAGAAAATAAAAAGTTCAGTCTTTCCTTAACCATATTAAAAATATTATTGATAGAGAAATTATTTTTATATGAGATCACCTTAAATTATGTCCAACCTGTTAGGTATCATTGTTTAGACCTGGTTTTAGTCCTGGTTTAGTCCTGATTTTAGACCTGGTTTAAGTCCTGGTTTAGTTCTGGTTTAGACCTGGTTCAGTCTTGGTTTAGTCCTGATTTTAGACCTGGTTTAGTTCTGGTTTAGTTCTGGTTTAATCCTGGTTTAGTCCTGGACTGGGTTAGTCCTGGTTTAAGTCTTGGTGTTAGTTCTGGTTTAGAGGCGGACAGGAGGAAGCGCGGTTTACGCCGCGTACGCGAGAAAACACGGTTCACACGGTGGTCGGCGTTCTCAAGTCGATGACGAAGATGAAGGTGTGTGTTTGTGTGTGTGTATGTTTGTGTGTGTTTGTGTGTGTTGTGTGTGTTTGTGTGTGTTGTGTGTGTGTTGTGTGGTGTTTGTGTGTGTTGTTGTGTTTTGTGTTTGTGTTTGTGTGTGTTGTGTTTGTGTGTGTTTGTGTGTGTGTTTGTGTGTGTTTGTGTGTGTGTTTGTGTGTGTTTGTGTGTGTTTGTGTGTGCGTGTCCCCTCATGTGGCAGGTCACTATAGGACAGTAGTGCAGACATCATGAGCCTGTGCAGGTTGTTTTCACCAGTGACATTTAAGTTGTAGGCAATTTTATATTTCTTATTTTTTTTATATCTCACGTTGGGAGAATAATTTCCAAGACACGAATGTGTTTTTACCTGTGCACTGCTGATTCTGTTCTACTGGCTCTTCGACCTCGTCCATTGTGTGACTGACGCCGCCGACGTGAACATGACGTTTGCATCGCTCTTACTGCCGCGTTCTGTTTGGGTTTCCGGCAATGAGTGGAATTACCGAAATAAAAAATTAAATAAATATGATGTAGCACATGATGTGAAAACAGGAAAATACCGCCTTGTAATCCACTTATTTCAGCAAAGTAACTGTAATCCAATTACCACTCATTTAAACAGTAACTGTAACTGAATACAGTTAATCATAATTTGTACTCTGATTACGTAACAGCGGTACATGTAATCCGTTACTACCCAACACTGTGTACAGGGGAACATAACTGGTGACAGTACAGTCCTCTGTGAAGTTCCAGTGTTGCAGACAACAGTGTCAGAGATGTAGTTGGACACTCTGAGGTGTCCCAGTGATGTCATCTGTAATCCAACTAACCAGAGAAGTATCCACTCCCATCTTGATGAGTTTGTTTTTGCAGCAGCAGAGGTTGAATGGTGTTATATGTGTTGGAAAAATCAAAAAAGGTCATCCTCACAGCACAACTGCCTTTGTCAAGATGAGAGAGAGATCTGCGGAGCAGGTAGAGCATCATCCACTCCCACTTTCTCCTGATAACTAAAGGACTGAGCAGTGTCACTCTTGTTGTGGGATGACAGTATAAATTGAATAAAATCCATCCATCCATCCATTTTCTTCCGCTTATCCGGGGCCGGGTCGCGGGGGCAGCAGCCTAAGCAGGGACTCCCAAACTTCCTTCACCCCAGACACGTCCTCCAGCTCCTCCGGGGGGACCCCGAGGTGTTCCCAGGCCAGCCGAGAGACATAGTCCCTCCAGCGTGTCCTGGGTCTTCCCCGGGGCCTCCTCCCGGTGGGACATGCCCAGAACACCTCCTGAGGGAGGCGTCCAGGAGGCATTCGGAGCAGATGCCGAGCCACCTCAACTGGCTCCTCTCGACGTGGAGGAGCAGCGGCTCTACTCCGAGCTCCTCCCGTGTGACTGAGCTCCTCACCCTATCTCTAAGGGAGCACCCAGCCACCCTACGGAGGAAACCCATTTCGAGCGCTTGTATCCGCGATCTCGTCCTTTCGGTCACTACCCAGAGCTCATGACCATAGGTGAGAGTAGGAACGAAGACTGACCGGTAAATCGAGAGCTTCGCCTTTCGGCTCAGCTCCCTCTTCACCACAACGGTCTGATACAGCGACTGCATCACTGCCGAAGCTGCACCGATCCGCCTGTCAATCTCACGTTCCGTCCTTCCCTCACTCGTGAACAAGACCCCGAGATACTTGAACTCCTCCACTTGAGGCAAAGACTCCCCACCCACCCGGAGAGGGCAAGCCACCTTTTTCCGGTCGAGAACCATGGCCTCAGACTTAGAAGAGCTGATCTTCATCCCAGCCGCTTCACACTCAGCTGCAAACCGCCCCAGTGCACATTGCAGGTCCTGGTTCGATGAAGCCAACAGGACAACATCATCTGCAAACAGCAGAGATGAGATCCTGTGGTCCCCAAACCGGACCCCCTCCGGCCCCTGACTGCGCCTAGAAATTCTGTCCATAAACACAATGAACAGAACCGGTGACAGACAAAGGGCAGCCCTGGCAGAGTCCAACATGCACCGGGAACAGGTCTGACTTACTGCCGGCAATGCGAACACAGCTCCTGCTCCGGTCATACAGGGACCGGACAGCCCTTAGCAAAGGGCCCCGGACCCCATACTCCCAGAGCACCCCCCACAGGACGCCACGAGGGACATGGTCGAATGCCTTCTCCAAGTCCACAAAGCACATGTGGACTGGTTGGGCAAACTCCCATGAACCCTCGAGCACCCGATGGAGAGTGTAGAGCTGGTCCAGTGTTCCACGGCCAGGACGAAAACCACACTGCTCCTCCTGGATCTGAGGTTCGACTATCGGCCGGATTCTCCTCTCCAGTACCCTGGCATAGACCTTACCGGGAAGGCTGAGGAGTGTGATCCCCCTATAGTTGGAGCACACCCTCCGGTCCCCCCAGAGGGACCACCAGCCCGGTTTGCCAGTCCAGAGGTACTGTCCCCGACCGCCACGCGATGTTGAAGAGGCGTGTCAGCCAAGACAGCCCCACACCATCCAGAGACTTAAGGTACTCAGGACGGATCTCATCCAACCCCGGAGCCTTGCCACCAAGGAGCTTTCCAACCACCTCAGTGACTTCAGCCAGGGTGATGGATGAGTCCGCCTTCGAGTCCTCAGCCTCGGCCTCCTCCTAGGAAGACGTGACGGTGGGATTGAGGAGATCCTCAAAGTATTCCTTCCACCGCCGGACAACGTCCCCAGTCGAGTTCAGCATCTCTCCTCCCGCACTGTAAACAGTGTTGGCGAAGAACTGCTTCCCCCTCCTGAGGCGCCGGACGGTTTGCCAGAATCTCTTTGAGGCCGTCCGATAGTCCTTCTCCATGGCCTCCCCGAACTCCTCCCAGCTCCGAGTTTTTGCCTCCGCAACCGCACGGGCTGCAGCACGCTTGGCCCGCCGGTACCCGTCAGCTGCCTCAGGAGTCCCCCGAGCCAGCAAGGCCCGATAGGACTCCTTCTTCAGCTTGACGGCATCCCTTACTTCCGGTGTCCACCACCGGGTTCGGGGATTGCCGCCGCGACAGGCACCACAGACATTACGACCACAGCTCCGAGCAGCTGCATCGACAATAGAGGCCGAGAATGAAGCCCACTCGGACTCCATATCTCCAGCCTCCCCCGGAATCCGGGAGAAGTCCTCCCGGAGGTGCGAGTTGAAAGTCCCTCTGACAGAGGGCTCCGCCAGACGTTCCCAACAGACCCTCACTACACGCTTGGGCCTGCCAGGTCTTTCCGGCTTCCTCCTCCGCCATTGAACCCAACTCACAACCAGGTGGTGATCAGTTGACAGCTCAGCCCCTCTCTTCACCCGAGTGTCCAAGACACGCGGCCGGAGATCAGATGACACGACTACAAAGTCGATCATCGACCTCCGGCCTAGGGTGTCCTGGTGCCACGTGCACTTATGGACACCCTGTGCTCGAACATGGTGTTCGTTATGGACAAACCGTGACTAGCACAGAAGTCCAATAACAAAACACCGCTCAGGTTCAGATCAGGGAGGCCGTTCCTCCCAATCATCCCTCTCCAAGTGTCACTGTCGTTGCCCACGTGGGCGTTGAAGTCCCCCAGGAGAACAACGGAGTCCCCGGTCGGTGCACTGTCTAGTACCCCTCCCAAGGACTCCAAGAAGGCCGGGTACTCTGCACTGCTGTTCGGCCCGTAGGCCGACACCACAGTGAGAGACCTGTCCCCGACCCGAAGGCGCAGGGACGCGACCCTCTCGTTCACCGGGGTGAACTCCAACACGCAGCGGCTGAGCTGTGGGGCGATGAGCAGGCCCACACCAGCCCGCCGCCGCTCCCTGCGGCCAACGCCAGAGAAATGGAGAGTCCAGCCCCTCTCAAGGAGTTGGGTTCCAGAGCCCAAACTGTGCGTGGAGGTGAGGCCGACTATATCTAGTCGGTAACGCTCAACCTCCCGCACAAGCTCAGGCTCCTTTCCCCCCCAGCGAGGTGACATTCCATGTCCCCAGAGCTAGTCTCCATGTCCGGAGATCTGGTTCGTCGAGGCCCCCGCCGTCGACTGCCGCCCAGTTCTCTCTGCACCGGCCCCATATGGATCCTCCAGCGGGTGGTGGGCCCACGTCAGGACGGCCCCACGTCGCTCCTTCGGGCTGAGCCCGGCCGGGCCCCGTGGGGGAAGGCCCGACCACCAGGCACTTGCTGACGAGCACCCACCCCAGGCCTGGCTCCAGGGTGAGGCCCCGGTGACGCCAATCCGGGCGACGTAACTGGCCTTGCTGGTGTACTCATCATATAGGGCATTGAATAAAATGCTAAACTTTTTTTTGTTTTTTTTTTAATAAAATAAAATAAAATAAAATGCTAAACTTTTTTTTTCTTCTTTTCTAAAGCTCTTTACTATGTTATAACATTGTTTCCTCATCAGAAACATGTTTGAAGAGGTTTTAGGTTGTAGTGATCTCTCCTGGGCTCTATTTGAACTCTCCTAATGTTTAGTTGTACAGTCCTGTACAAGGCTCCACTCACAAGCCTACACCAGCAGTGCTGCTGCCAGTAGATGGCGACCTAACACTCTTATCCCAGTATAGGGAGTGCATGTGTAGAAACAAAGTGTCAAGATTCTAGCACCTGTGCTGAGCAGAACTTAAACCCCAGTCACCAGAGTGCAGTGTGCTACTGCTGCTCCATCAGCACAGGGAGAACATCTTGAACATGAAGAGAAAGCAGCAGATGACCTCCTGATTTATGGAGTTATCATCTGCTCACACAATCTGACAAACCAGTGTCAGCTGTAAAAATCTGGATTCAACTCTGAGGTGTTAAGGTAGAAACTGTGAAACACAAATCCTGTCCTTAATCTGTCTGTCAGAGCACAGTTTATAGTTTATAGTTTATAGTTTATTCAGTCATTTTGCAGCTTTACAAAACAAAACATAAATTACAACCCCCATAGATCATGTCATATAGGGTTTAGGCTGAGGTAAAAGTACTTCTAATGCCAAACCCTATTAAACAATGACAGAATTCCAAGAAAGAAAGACAGCATATAAACAGTTTACATCTGCAATTTCACTTACAACTTACTGTATATATAAGAGACAAAGTATAAAACAAACAAGATTGAATGCATAATTCATTCATTCCAAAGCTCTTTATCTTTCAAAACATAACACCTCCTCTTTACTATAAACTCTAATACTCTATATTCTTCATAGAAGTCTACTCCACATCTGGTAACACACATGCTTTGGAGAAAAAGCAAAGAGCACAGGCTCTATAATCTAAACACTGCTCCAGCGACTTTATGCAAATTTGCCATGTGGTTTTAAGTTTTGTATCTAAACAATGTGTGCTGATCTTTCCTAGATGATCCTAAAAGCTTTTATTTTCATTCTTTTATGAAGTTGGTTTGATCCATGTACTGTATTTTTTCAGACTATAAGTCTCTGCAGAGTATAAATCACACTAGCCAAAAAAATACACAATGAGGAAGAAAAAAAAAAACATATAAATCGCACTTTTGGGGGAAATTTATTTGATAAAATCAGAGACCAGGAACTGACATTTCCTGTTGAAAGTCAAGTTGTAGTAATAACAATAGAAGAGAGAACAACAGACTGTTAACGTCACATATGAACAGTTCTTCACATAAACTATAACATAAACAACAGAACAGAACAAGTTTACCAAACTCTCCATCTCACTCCAAATCACTAAATCCATTCTTCTTCATCCTCGGTGTCACTTCTGAACAACTCTGTGACCTCTGGAGGTAAACGTCGCGCCGCTTCCTCTTCTGTGTCGCTGTCGTCAGACTCAGCATCAGTTCCAGTTAGAATTATTCGGGTCTTTCTGAATCCCGACGGATGGTTTCAGTGTCACTGAAGTCCAGACTTTGTCCATCCATCCAGTGACTTCAGGAAAGTTTCATGTTACATCCTCCCGGTGTCACAAGTTTCTCTCTCACTCCAAACTTTCTTTCTGCTGCTCTATTACTGTTTTCAGCTGCAGATTTCACGACTTGCAGTTTGTAATCTGCAAAATATGATTTTATTTGTGTTCAGTCTCCTCAGTTGCGTTTATAAGTTTGTTTAAATGTTAAATTGTTCAGTGGTACAGAAGTAATGGTGTCATGATACAGACAGGACAGAGGCTCTTTCTGCAGGAGACATGTGCAGTAGAGTGAAGTGACAGTGGTACAGGAGGAACAGTAGCAGCAGATACTCACACCCAGCGAGGTGACATTCCATGTCCCCAGAGCTAGTCTCCATGTCCGGAGATCCGGTCGCCGAGGCCCCTGCCGTCGACTGTACTAGACGCCCAGATGTTCTCTCTGCCCCGGCCCCATATGGATCCTCCCGCGGGTGGTGGGCCCACGTGAGGACAGCCCGGGGAGCGGCGGCGGGCTGGTGTGGGCCTGCTCATTGCCCCACAGTTCAGCCACTGTGTGTTGGAGTTCACCCCGGTCCCTGCGCCTTCGGGTCGGGGACAGGTCTCTCACTGTGATGTTGGCCTACGGGCCGAAGAGCAGATTGAGGATCTCCTCAATCCCACCGTCACGTCTTCCGAGGAGGAGGCCGAGGCTGAGGACTCGGAGGCGGACTCATCCATCACCCTGGCTGAAGTCACTGAGGTGGTTGGAAAGCTCCTTGGTGGCAAGGCTCCGGGGTTGGATGAGATCCGTCCTGAGTACCTTAAGTCTCTGGATGTTGTGAGGCTGTCTTGGCTGACACGCCTCTTCAACATCGCGTGGCGGTCGGGGACAGTACCTCTGGACTGGCAAACCGGGGTGGTGGATCGGTGCAGCTTCGGCAGTGATGCGGTCGCTGTATCAGACCGTTGTGGTGAAGAGGGAGCTGAGTCGAAAGGTGAAGCTCTCGATTTACCGGTCAGTCTTCGTTCCTACTCTCACCTCTGGTCATGAGCTCTGGGTAGTGACCGAAAGGACGAGGTCGCGGATACAAGCGCTTGAAATGGGTTTCCTCCGCAGGGTGGCTGGGCGCTCCCTTAGAGATAGGGTGAGGAGCTCAGTCACACGGGAGGAGCTCAGAGTAAGAGCCGCTGTCGAGAGGAGCCAGTTGAGGTGGCTCGGGCATCTGTTTCGGATGCCTCCTGGGCGTCTCCCTCGGGAGGTGTTCCGGGCATGTCCCACCGGGAGGAGGCCCCGGGGAAGATCCAGGACACGCTGGAGGGACTATGTCTCTCGGCTGGCCTGGGAACGCCTCGGGGTCCCCCCGGAGGAGCTGGAGGACGTGTCTGGGGTGAAGGAAGTCTGGGAGTCCCTGCTTAGGCTGCTGCCCCCACGACCCAGCCCCGGATAAGCGGAATGAATTTGTTTTGTTTTTTCCAGTATCTGTACTTTTATATGGGTAACAAAACCGAGTACCTGTTCCATCTCTGCTAACAATATGATTCAAAGCTCACAAAAGTCATGTTTGTGTAATATGTCCACTTTAATAACACAGACGTTCAACTAGACCAGCATATTTGATTTCATTTTACAGATTTATATGAATGCAACACCACCACCAGTTTCTACTCAGAAGAGCTCAGTAGAAATATAAACGTGACCCAGGACTTTTTCGCAGTTCAGCACTTTTCTCCTCCAAAAAGTCCACATAGTTTTTGTACTTTTCAATCAGTTGTTCATATTTGTGGATCTGGGACTTGAGGTCCTGTAGTATCAGGTCCAGCAGGTGGTCCGACTCGTAGGTGAACTTCTTTGTACGATCTGTCACTTCCTCCAAAGAGGTGGAGTCTGGGAGGATGTGTTCTACCATGTGAAGAAGGTCCTGATTGTAATTCATCATGGTGACTTTCTGAGCCTCAAAGGCTTCATATTGTTCCTATAAAATAAAACAAAGTATGACTACACAAAACAGAATGGAGGAAAAATAAATAAGTAGTACATTCTACAAAAAATAAGCAACTCAGTAATGTTGAATGTTCTGTGTAAAAATGTCAAATTTCTTTTCTATTACAAAAAAGGAAAATTAATTCTGTAATTATTTTCTGTAATTTTTTGTCCACTCCACAATCAATTTCACCAAAATTTTCGTTCGGACAAATGTCTAGAGAGGTTTGTTAAAGTACCATGTGCCGATTTTTTAGATTATTACAACTGTGCACTTACTAACTGTCCAGTTACTAACTGTCCAGTTACTAACTGTGCACTTACTAACTGTCCAGTTACTAACTGTCCAGTTACTAACTGTCCAGTTACTAACTGTCCAGTTACTAATGTCCAGTTACTGTCCAGTTACTAACTGTCCAGTTACTAACTGTCCAGTTACTAACTGTCCAGTTACTAACTGTCCGGTTACTAGAGCAAAGGAGAAATTCAATTCTATCAACTGGACAAAAGTTTTTTGATCAAATACATTTTGCAGCTCATCCAAGCTGCTTCTTCATTTGTGGTCAGACACTGGTGGACACTGCCTTGTATCTGCCTGAAGAGAGGAGCTAACTCCCCTGAAACTACTCTGAAACACCTCCAGGCTCCTAATGATGTTTTCAGACCTCTGAGCCCACAGGCTGTCACTAAAGGCTCTATTGACGCTTACGTCACAAAACTGGAAGATGTTTGGAAACATGTCTGACTTCCAGCGGGCTCTGTTAGCGGTGGTAGTAACCATGGATCTGTTAAAAAGAACTGAGAAAATGGCCCCTTTTTCTTCATTTTCTTTCTGTTCATTGGCTCGGCAGCAGCAGGCAGGCTACGAGTAATCCAAGACTCCATTTTTTTTCATGGGTGTGCAGAGACGCTTTTTGGAAGGTGGTAAATGATTCTCCTTCCATGAAGGAACATGAAGTGCAGTTTAAGGAGGGACAGAGGGAGAAGACAGCACTTTTGACCAGAAGATTGGTGCAGCAGGAAGAGTGGTGTACTATGCTGGAGCCAGGGCATTCGTTCAAGGAGAGGGAGAAATCATCCTTCTGGAGGAGTAAAGTGTCTGTTCAGCAGAGTTACTGATCAGAGGTAATGATGATCATTTCAACCATAGGAAAGGTTAAGATGACCTGTTCTAAAGTTTGTTCTAGTTATACTTTATATATTTTAAAGAGGGTGTTCCATCATTGCACTGAGTTCCAAGTGTGGAATATTTTTTCACATACTGTGTTCTTAAAAAAGGTGTGGCTGCATTTGGCAGAGGTGGGACCAAGTCTGACTCGAGTCCAAGTCACGACTCACAAGTCTCCACCTCTGGCATTTGGTGTCGACCTCCTTTGCTGGACTAAAGGTAAACCTAACTCTAACCCCAACCTTTACCCTAACCTACCCCAACCTTAATTAACCTAACCCTGCCATTTTTCTCATGAAGAGTCGTAAACAACATTATTA
>NW_026571153.1:32807838-32847838 GCF_026225935.1 Boleophthalmus pectinirostris
TTATTTATAAAGGCTGTGAATTACAGAACACAAGGTTACCTTAAGGTTTTAAACTAAGTCCAGGACTGTCTAATCAAACTCTAAAACCTTGTTACAGGATTTGGTTCTTCGTGATGGTGTGGTGCCGATTCAGTACATGGATGACATCCTCCTGGTGTCACCCACTCTTTTGGCCTGTATGGAGGCTACTAAAACTGTACTGACCAAGTTAGCTTTTTAGACTTCAAGGTGAGCAGGAAGAAGCTGCAGTGTTGCAGACCTGCTGTGACCTTCTCAGAATGAATTGTATCTGGAACAGGTAATGCAATGTCTGCAGAACATCATTTGTCTATTTTATCACACCCAAAACCAACCTATGTTGTCCTTTTTAGAACTTTGTGGCTACTGTAGGAATTACATTTCGGCATATGTAGACCAAACATCTCAGCTTGGATGCTTTAGTGAAAGAAAAGGCATGAGAAATTTAAATGTCACATTTGACTGGACTATAGAGACTGAGGACATTATGTAGCTATTGATGACACCACTGCTAATGGAGTGCTTTACCAACATGTAAAATGTATGGATTTAAGGACAGTTCTAATGTACTCTAGTGTTACTTTGGATAGTGTTGAAAGCAAACACCTGCCTTGTGTATGTTATGCAGCAGAATTAGCTGTGACTATAAAGTAAACTGCTCATATATTTATGGGCCACCCATTGAATATTTTGACTAAGCCACACAGTAACTGCTTTTGTGGCTTCTTCATCTTTTACTCTCTCCTCACTCAAGCAGACAAGACTGCTGAAGGTGCTCACTCAACCACATCTGACCTACCTGACTGATGGCACTAATATGGGAGATAATATTAATAGCTCTGGGGAATTTCATATTTGTGAAATGCAGGTTTACAATGTGACCAGAGCTGCCAGGATCTCTCTACAGTGCCGCTTGACATGGACATGTGCTGTTCATGGATTGATACTGCTGGAGAGACTCTGATAGCTCTTTGGGAGCAGGATTTGCAGTGGTGGAATATTTACAAGGTTAGTTTATGCCTTCAAAAATCATTAACTACTTTTTCTGTGCAGGGTGCTGACCTTAATGGTTTTATGACAGTTAGGAGAACTTCTATCGCACACAAATTTATGTTTTGGGCACCTGGATGTAGCCACCCCAACCAATTGCCATCTGAGTTAGCTATAGGAAAATGTGTAGGGCCCTGTAAAGAAGATTCTATTGTTGTTAGGGTGAAGGAGGCTCATGCCCCCTTCCATGTAGGAACTCAGTGGTCAGGGACCATTGTCACAATTGTAACACCTTTGGCCAGACGCAGAAGTGATCATTAACTAGCTTCTGTGAACCGTGAGGATGCTTTTTTGGTGATTAAAGTAATGATTAATCATTATAGTCCTACTCATGGCTTTCTAGCTCTGATTAGGTCTGATAATGGTACAAAATATTAGGCCTATGTCATGAATTTGGTTCTGTATCACCCTCAAAGCCAAGGATGGGTGAACGTATGAACTGCAGTTTAAAAGTCAAATTGGCTAAGATTTGTTTTACTTCAGGGCTTAATTGGCTCCAAGCCCTACCCCTGGTTCTTTTGGCAGTGAGACAAACTGTTTATAAAGTCACTGTTTTTTCTTCTTATGAGTTGCTCACTGGACGATTGATGCCAGGTCTAGGGGCCACATTGGTACTGCAGGAAGAGGTGCCACTTCTAAATCTTCAGTTTAAGCCAGATTGGAATCAACTGAGTCAACTGGTGTCTAATTTTCTTCCCAGCTTCCAGAGAAGAGGCTGCTATATCTCCACCTTCTGAAGTTTATTTGCAGGTTTTGTCTCGGCAGTGGTCTGAACTATGTTGGATTGGGTCGTACAGAGTGACTGCTTGTACTGATATGGCTGTTCAGCTGGACAGGAAAGGATAAATGGTTTCATCACACAGACCGAGCTGTGAATTCCTGAATTTTTTGTGTTTGTTTGTTTGTGTTTTCTTTTTATATATTTTCATAGGTGACGTACGACGGTTTTAAGCTCCAGGTGTGGTGTTAGACTGTGATCTCTCCTCCCTGTACATGGTTGGTTAATGCACACTGGCTGAAGGTTGAGTATACGTGCACGATTTTATGGCTATTGTAGATCGTATTAAGTTTCCCCGAATCAGAAGGGGGAAATATGGGATTTTGACAATATTAATTACTACACTATCCTTCTATGGGAAATAGTTCACAAACATGTACAAACCAATCCGAGAGTGATCCACGATCACTCTCAACAGCAGAATGTGATAAGTATGTCAAAATGACCTTACAGTATACCAAGGGGTCATTTACTACATACCAAGTTGATTTATGTTCCGTCATTTATTGTAAGACACTAATCCCATCAGCAGGCTTTCGAGATGATGATATTATTGCAGGATGTACAATGAAACAGCGCTGTGGGTATTGCGAGAGATTCGAAGATGTTTATTTTTACACAGGACCTGCGACCCTACTTAATCCACATATAGGTAATATTAAGTTAACCAGGGTTCAAGTGCCTCCAGGTAAGACTTGGGCCGTCCCTCTGGTGTTAACAATACAAAATTTGACTCAACCTTTTGAGAAAGATTATTGTGGCGTCCCAGATATTTTACATATATATATTAATCAATGTTGTACTTATATTCCTAATAATACAGCTCCTGATGGGTTAGTGTCTAAAGTCCTAAAAGGGCTACGCATGTTGTCAAAGGAAATGCATGATGCAGCTGGAATGGACAACCCAATTAATAAATGGTTAGACAACTTGCTGGGTAAATGGAAAGGTCTGGTGGTCTCATTGATCACCTCATTGGTGGCTGTATTGGCTGTATTTGCATTGGTGGGATGTTGTTGTATTCCTTGTATTCGTGCTCTGTGTCTTAAAGTCATTAACAGTGCAATTCGCCCTGATTAAGACGACAGTATCTGCAGCTGCATATGAAGATATTATTGGAAAGAACCAGAAACTACATGGAGTTACCTTGCTCTGAGAGATGACCTCTTACGAGAGGTCAAAAGGGGGAAATGAAGGCTGTAACAAATAATAAAGTGTCATGAGTATACCACATGCAATTATTGAATGCTGAAATCATATATTTGTTTAAATGTTGTTAATGAAGTCACACAATTAATGCTTAACTACTGAAATCTGATATATGTGTTTAAAGAAACTGCTGTGTAGGTTGAGTCTTTTTAAGGAAATTCTGTACAGAGCAGCTGACAAGGGGACATCCTGGCTGGCACCAAACCTAAATAGATCCAGTCATTCCCATAAACAGAGAGGCTTCAGGGAGGATCCAAGGAGTGAACCTCATCAACATATCATTATGCATATTTCTGTGAATGTATATATACTGGGTGAAGGGACAGATGCAGGTGTTCAGACTGCCTGAAACTAAGTCCTGTGTAGAATAGACCATCAGGGACAGTGGTTTGACCCACAGCTCTGTATTAGAATTGTATTGGACAGGGAATAAATTCTTTTACTTTTAATCGATCAATTCCAGTTGTGATTTTTGATAGAACACACCTAACAAGAACAACTGACATTTCAGTTTCCACACAAACAAAATCCTTTGTTCAAACTTGAAACGCACCACAGCCACTCATCTGTATCACGTTTCTCTCAAATGTGGAAGACGTCTTCTCTTGAAAATTCTCTTATCATTCAGAACAAAATATAGAACTTCTTTTACCTGACATGAGTAAGAGTTTGGTGCTTCAATTGTTGATTGTGTTAAAAACCCACACTGTTTCTCAGTCCATGTACATTTTTTTCCCCTTTTTGTACATGTAAGCAGTGATGTTTGTTTTTGACACAAACTGAGCATGCATCTCTCTGACTGGTTTATGCACCTGTCAATCACACCCTCAGAAATCAGGGAGACAGAACACAGCTCCAGATCACTCGTCTTTGTAAAGTTGTGTCACAGTGAGTGGTTCTGGCTGCACAGGTTAGGGGATTGGGGCGGATCACTACTACCACGATGATGTAGATTAAAGAAAATCTAATCACAAAATAAAGTCAAATCAATAGTTTTGTGTTTATTACATTGACATGAGTGATTTTGCTGCTCTGTATCGACAGCATCTCCACATTAGTCAGAGCACATCCTATTGTCACTATTTTAACAATTTCACATCATTTAAACTGTCAGTATCAGTAAATGTTTTATGTACAGGGATTTCAAATAAAGGCTGTTTTTCACAAACATCTCCAAGGAGCTTTTTTGATGATGTAAGAAGGTGAAAAGTAAAGCGGATGCAAAGATACTGCAGAGTTAAGGCAAAATCTATGCGATCTTAAATCACACCCGTGCAGGTGAGGGTCACTCATGTTTAATCTGACTAGTTTTAAGATAAATTAATGTTTACGATTTCCTTTAATGACAAAAAAAGAAAAGAAAAAAAAAACTCCAAAAGCGGAATTTCCCCCAAAATACATTGTGCTCTGTGAGAGATTTTTTTCTGAGCCCAAGTTCCCAGGAGCTGCAGTACCTGGAGTGGCCACTAGTTGGTCTAGATATTATTTGACTGATTGCTTGGTTTATAATAATTTCAATTAAACTTAAATTGATTTGAAACAATTATAGGAAAGCGTGCAAGTCTTTATGATGAAACACATCCTGATTGGGCTCCATCGGTCTCCATGGGATACAGGACAGCAACAACAACAGATAAGCGCTACAACCATCTCAAAGCCCGGAAAGTTCAAGTTGCCACCGCAGAATGTGCTCAGACACCGCTCAGTTTAGCAGAAATTGATGAGACAGAGACTGCACCACATCAGTGTGAACTGGAGCCAACTGAATGCGAGCCGTTACAGCCGGTCTGCAAATTTGATCTCCTGGGCAGTTTAGAAGGCAATGAGATGTGTCCAGAAGATAAGGCTGCATCTGTCAAACTTAGTGCAATAGCAAATCAAGAAATTAACCGACTACTGTTTGAGAATCTGGAACTTAAATTGCTAATTTCCAAAATGAAAATTAATGAGGCCACATTGAAAGATAATGATGATAAGGTGAAATTTTACACGGGCCTCCCAGATGAAATGATGCTCATGTCATTGTTCTCATGTGTGAAAGACCACATCAAAGATCCAGTCAGGTCAAAGCTGAACGCATTCCAAAAGTTTATTTTGGTGCTCATGAAATTGAGACTGAATCTTCATGTTCAGGACATTGCTTATCGGTTCAACATTTCACCATCAACAGCCTCCAAAACGTTCACAGTAGTAGTAGATAAGATGTACTGGCGGATGAAGAGGATCATTCAATGGCCAGAGAGAGACCAGCTTCGCCTGACAATGCCAATGGAATTTCAGCATGCATTTGGTCTAAAATGTGCTGTTCTCATTGACTGCTTTGAAATTTTCATTGAACGCCCCTTCTGCCTGGAGGAAAGAGCTGGAACAAAAAACATGACATGAGATTAAATGAGCTTTTCATTTTTGGTTTACAGTTTACTATGCAGTTATTTATTATGTTTTTTTATTATGTTTTTTTTTTATATATATATTTCAAAGAACTAAATAAAATGCACAACACAATGTTTATTATTTTTTATCTTCTGCTCAGCTTCAAAAGCTCCAAAATTAAGTGCTGCTTGAATAATCAAGGTAATGCAGAAAAACATGTCACTGAAGTTTATCTTTACACACTAGTCTAGAAATGAAACCAGTACAGAGACAATGATCAAACATTATGTTAACATTGTGAAAATCCCATGAAAAGCCTTGTGAAAAGCCTATGCCTTCAGGTCAAACTAAACTAACCACACCAACCTCTACATCAAACCAAGTAGAGTAAACACACCAGTAAACATGTCAAATATAAAACATGCATAACTAATCCATTTCAATACAATGCTTTGCTGCAACTCAATGTCTTATTTACACACCAACAAATTCAAAAGGAGTGTAATTTGCAAGAAATTGAAAACAAACCGAATACCACTGCATTGAGAAAACATTTAAAGGCAATTTAATGCATTTGGAGAAAAACATACAAGTATAACACACATGTAGCAATGCTTATGTTTTCTTATTCTACTTGCCTTTTTTGAATCGAGGCAGCTTCCCACAGGTAGGGCAGTACCACTTTTTTGATCGAGGTGCTCTCTTGAGGTTGACGCAGTGAAAATGAAACCATTTATTTTTACAACTATCATTGTCACATCCAACAACATCATCTCCTTCGATGTACTTTTTTTTGGCAATAACAAATTAAATCTTCTGAGGTGTGCACCTGTGCAGTAACAGAGGCATTAGTTTTGGCAACAGACCTAGAGTCAAATTTTGTAACAAGTTCTGGCAAAATCACAGAGTCAAAGAAAACTTGTCAGACATTTCTTGCCAAAATTGCTCATCTGGCTCAATCCTCTCAAAGTGCACATCTTTTTCTGTCCACACCACAAAGTCACAGAAGTCTCACTCACATTGAAAAATCTGAGACTGTACTTGGTAGCAGTACTGATGGGTGCGCTTTAGTTGCAATTTACAGTCCTGGTTCATCTCCAGACATGACTTGGAACCTAAATTGTCTTCTAACTTACCTGCCTGCAAACAGAATGGGCACATTACCTCCACACATCCATTACCACAGCACTCACATGATATGAAAGAGTCTGGTGTGGCACCCATATAAGGGTATTTTGGATTTATGACAAATCTGGAGTCTTGTGTAGAAAAATAATCATGAAGGTTCTTCATTTCCATCTTGTATCTTTCCATGGCATCCTTTTCATGCTCGCATCCCCATCTTGTTGCAGCAGTTGAAAATCTTGTTGGATTGCAAATGTTTTTAATAACAGATTGTGCAGGGTTTTCAGTATTGCTGAGGCACTCAGATTTCAACCGAGAAGCGGTTATCCTCCCTAACGGAAACTGATGCCACTCTTTGCTGCATGCTTGGAACCTGCTGGCACGTTCTACATGAGATGCTTGCTCAGCAGTGATGGAGATAGTGCTTCTCAACTCAGAAAATCTCTGAAGTAACTCACTTTTGTCCGTATCAAAACATTCTTCATCTAATAAATCTGTGAGAATGGGAGGAAACTTTCTATCCAGAGATTTTGGAATGTATGGTTCACTGAAGCCTTCTATTACTTACAATATGACAGGTTTTGTGCCACATCTTTGTATCTGATGGAAAAATGCATTCAGTTCATCCTCAGTCATCTCCGGAGTTGTTACTTTGGCTGGTTGAGCAGGTGGTGTCTTTTCTTGGTGATCTGGGGAACAAGGAGATTGAACTTGTTCATTCAGCTTTTTCTTCTTTGTTTTGGCACTCCTAAAGTCCATCAGTCTTATTGGCTTGTACTCTATTTTCTTCAAACCTGATGGTAGGAGCCAATACGCCTTTTCTTGTGTTACAGTCTTCGAGTCCCTGATTCTGGCAACTGTTTCAATTGTAAAGAGCAATGCTCCAACATGCCTGCAAACTTCTCCTAGGCCAGCCATGCAGGTGCAATGAGCGGACTTCACTGTTCCATCGGCCTTGGCAATGATCCACGGTTGCAGGGCTGGTGAATGTAGCACCTGCAATCAAAAGAAAATTGGATGTCCCTGCCAAATTTGATAATTTTCCACAAACGTTTACTAAGTGAAATCACGGAGCAAATTCATATGGTGTGAGTACTGATAGTGTTTACATTTACTTTAGCAGTGACGATGCAGTATCCATCTTCCCAGTGTTGTTTCATTTCCTTCACCCATCCTGAGATAAAATAATTGTAGGCTTCTATGGATTTGAAGGCTTTCAGTGATTCTAGAGTGTATGCACTAGTCTGGTAGCAATGCAGCATAACATGAGGACGGGGAGAGGAGTAAAAAAAAAAAAGAGGACAGCCCCCTGACCATGCCCCTTAACTGAGGCATAGTATAGAACTGGTTCACAAAAAATGTGCTACCTGTCTTCTGGACCTGTCCATGTCTAGTAGTCCCCATGTTATGCATGATGTGTGTGTAAATGTACAGAAGGAGTGGCAGGTCCAATTTTGATTCCTTTGTATGTCTTGTACATTTGAAGAAATTGACAAATACCAGTATACTTATACTCAACAAAGAGAGCTAAAATCGGGACAAAAGAGAATCAGTAGCCAGGAGAAAGGGTGTAACTATTCCTTACATGTCTGAAAACTACAGAGGATTTTCAGACAACCTGAAATTCCAGTCTATTTGAAACCTACAAACACTTTAAGACAAAAACTGGTCCACCCAAAGGACAAAACACTGAGCCACAAACAAAGCAATGTACTCTCCATTCAGTATATTAAAGACTGCAGTGAACGTTACAAAGAAACAAAACAACCACTTCGAAAGAGAATGTTCAAACACAGATAAGAAGCAATAGTGGACCTCAGTCTGCCGTACATCTCCATCTCAAAGCCACTAACCACTCCTTTGAGGACAGTGAGGAACAGATCTTAGCCAGAGAAAAGAATTGGTTTTAGAGGGGAGTTTACACGGCTATTTTTGTTAGGAAAGACAATCCTTCTTTAAACAGAAATGGAGGACTCAGACATAATCTCTCTTCTATTTACAACTCCATCCTCAGGCTTAAATCAAAACAACCAAAGAGAACAATAGGCTCTATTCACGCTTACCAGAAGACGTTTGGAAACATGCGAATGACGACTTTTGGTGTAGAAACCAACACTAGACATGTGATAAAACCATCAGCAGCAGCGGTCTTCACAACCTGCCAAAGCTTTCCATGGAGGACAGGACTCTAATCGCAGCTTCGATGTGACTTAGTCCAAAGCCTGATCCCGTCAGATCTCAGGAGATAAGCAAAGCCTGGCTTAGGTAATACTTGGATGGAGACCACTGGGAAAATCAGGTGCCTCGTATGAAAGTGGTGCTTATGTGATGATTGTCAGAGGGACTGATGGCACTGATTGGGAGCCTCGCTGTTGTCAGTGTGCCCCAGGGCAGCTGTGGCTACAATAGTAGCTTACCCTCACTGGGTCTGGAGTGACTGAATAATGAACTGTAAAGTGTCTTTGTGACGTATGTCGCCATATAAATAAAAACTTACTTACAATGACATATTTTTTGTTATAATAAGTTAGACAAATTATAATAATAATAATAACAAATTTATAAATGGAAAAAAGAAAATACAATGACATCTAGATGAAGAAAAAGGGGCCATTTTCTCAGTTCTTTTTAACAGATCCATGGTTACTACCACCGCTAACAGAGCCCGCTGGAAGTCAGACATGTTTCCAAACATCTTCCAGTTTTGTGACGTAAGCGTCAATAGAGCCTTTAGTGACAGCCTGTGGGCTCAGAGGTCTGAAAACATCATTAGGAGCCTGGAGGTGTTTCAGAGTAGTTTCAGGGGAGTTAGCTCCTCTCTTCAGGCAGATACAAGGCAGTGTCCACCAGTGTCTGACCACAAATGAAGAAGCAGCTTGGATGAGCTGCAAAATGTATTTGATCAAAAAACTTTTGTCTAGTTGATAGAATTGAATTTCTCCTTTGCTCTAGTAACCGGACAGTTAGTAACTGGACTGTTAGTAACTGGACAGTTAGTAACTGGACAGTTAGTAACTGGACTGTTAGTAACTGGACAGTTAGTAACTGGACAGTTAGTAACTGGACAGTTAGTAACTGGACAGTTAGTAACTGGACAGTTAGTAAGTGCACAGTTGTAATAATCTAAAAAATCTACACATATTACTTTAACAAACCTCTCTAGACATTTGTTCGAAGGAAAATTTTGGTGAAATTGATTGTGGAGTGGACAAAAAAATACATAAAATAATTACAGAATTATTTTCCTTTTTTGTAATAGAAAAGAAAATTGACATTTTTACACAGAACATTCAACATTACTGAGTTGCTTATTTTTTGTAGAATGTACTACTTATTTATTTTTCCTCCATTCATTCCATACTACAGGACCTCAAGTCCCAGATCCACAAATATGAACAACTGATTGAAAAGTACAAAAACTATGTGGACTTTTTGGATTAGAAAAGTGCTGAACTGCGAAAAAGTCCTGGGTCATGTTTATATTTCTACTGAGCTCTTCTGAGTAGAAACTGCTGCTACAGCTCTTAACTGCGGAAGAGCCACCGTCCAACGCCATGTATTTATTGAATCACACAGGTTACAAGAATAAATGGGCGGTTACATTTTTCTATCAAAGTAAAAAACACAGAGAATGAAAGTGTGTATTGTGTGTGTGTGTGTGTGTGTGTGTGTGTGTCAGCTGATGAGGTGTAGGAAGGGATGAGGGATGAGAAATACACTTTGAGAAATACCCTTTGATAATAATAAGACAAAGAATCAATATACAGCATTTGGAAAACTCTTTAACAACGGTAAAGGACACGCCTGACCTCAGTACCACCAATACATTTATTTTAAACATGTATTTATTTATTATTTATTTGATGAGACAGGGACAGCGCACAATTTTTACATAAACCTCAACAGGAGATATGCTTGTACCAGGTTGTAGCACCAATGCTCATTTCCACCTGTCGTCTCTGGACAGATTCATTGATTGGTTGTATTTAACTGGCCTTAACTATCAACTGTTCTTCCTGGAGACCTGTAGCATGTTTTAGGTTGATGAATAAAAAGAATTGCAGCCCTATATGTCTACTACAACATATAAAAAATCTGGAGGAGTTTTCTTTTGTATATTTCAGGAAATTGGGATAGAATTAACACCTGCCCCTCAGTCCCTGGTAAATGATGTGTAAAATGTACATAGTACATAGAGGCCACATGTTTGCACTGCACTTACAAATGTATGTTCTCTAATTACTTTATGACCTCTTATCTAGTTTCTTAGTTATATATGACCAGGCTCTGTATTCGTTCCTCTTTTCGGTTTCTGTGTTGCAATAGCAGTGTCCTGGTTTTATAGATATAATCTAAAGCATAGATATATATTGTGAACACAAGGATGTGCAGCTCACAGTGACCGAAAGGACGAGATCGCGGATACAAGCGCTCGAAATGAGTTTCCTCCGCAGGGTGGCTGGGCGCTCCCTTAGAGATAGGGTGAGGAGCTCAGTCACACGGGAGGAGCTCGGAGTAGAGCCGCTGCTCCTCCACATCGAGAGGAGCCAGCTGAGGTGGCTCGGGCATCTGTTCCGGATGCCTCCTGGGCGCCTCCCTCGGGAGGTGTTCCGGGCATGTCCCACCGGGAGGAGGCCCCGGGGAAGACCCAGGACACGCTGGAGGGACTATGTCTCTCGGCTGGCCTGGGAACGCCTCGGGGTCCCCCCGGAGGAGCTGGAGGACGTGTCTGGGGTGAAGGAAGTCTGGGAGTCCCTGCTTAGGCTGCTCCCCCCGCGACCCGGCCCCGGATAAGCGGACGAAAATGGATGGATGGATGGATGGAAGGATGTGCAGCTCACATCCTGTTAGAGCTTGCCCACAAAAATCCATTTATAAAAGTCTTAGTTTCTTTAAAACAGAGGAAGAACATAGTCATACTTTCAATTCCATTTATGTAAACATACTTTACCAGATACCACATGTAATAAATAATTATTAATTTATTAATTAATCATTGCATTCATGATATAGAGCCATTCAAGATACTCAGAGAGCTTTACAGTTCATTATTCGTTCACTCAACACAGTGATGGTGGTACTATTGTAGCCACAGCTGCCCTGGGGCAGACACCCGCCCTTGTTTTCTAAAGTCCTTTCCAAGTCAGTGCTGTTTTGTAAGGTGCTTTAGTGTCTGGGCTTTCTGACAGAATTGATCTGTCTCTCGGCATCCAGATAAAAATTGTTCTTTAGTCTGGTCCTGGCCTGTAGGTGGCGCAGTCTTCTGCCTGATGGGAGAGCTGTAAAAAGTCCATGTTCTGGATGGTGGAGTCTTCCATGATGCTGTGGGCTTTTGTCCTGCACCTGCTGATGTAAATGTCTTCAGTGCAGGGCAGAATACAGCCGCAGACACGCTCCACAGCTCTAACTACCTTCTGCAGAGCTTTCCTCTCTGCCACGGTGCTGCTGCTGAACCACACAGTCATGTTGGAGGTGAGGATGTTCTCCACCGCACACCTGTAAAAGGCCTTCAGGACAGAGGGGCCGAGACCTGCTTTTTTGAGGCGCCTAAGGAAGTATAGGCGTTGGTGTCCCTTTTTCAAGTGTCTTGCCTAAGGACATAACAGCCACCCCCCTGTGGCACCTGATTTTCCCAGTGGTCTCCATCCAAGTACTACCCAGGTCAGGATCAGACTTTGATAAGCCGGTATGAGAGCTACTGTGAAGAAAACCTTAACTATGAACTCACAATACAGGGTTTTACTTTAGAATGTTGAATTACTTTGCAGAGCACAAAATGATAGTTGCAGCTGTTTCTCGTCCACCGTGTCTCTGTTGAAGTATCATTTGGACAGGTTACTGCTTTGGCAAGTGTGGGATTATTCTCTGTGTTTTTAATGTTTCATTCCTGTTAATTCATCATGCAATATAGAAGCAGTGCAATGTTCAGTGACGTGATGTGTCGTCTGGACCTTGGAGTGTCAGTGGGGTTGGGATATGATGTTGTTATGGACTTTGGGTTGTATATGAGCGGTGGGTCTGAAACCTTTAACATATGCCAGTCTATGATAAACACATGTTGGGTCAAAATTACTGTGTCAGAATGGGGGACGTCGTCCAAGGGGACGTTGTCGAGGGACGGTGTGAAGAGATGCCGTGTGGCTGAATCATGTAAATCAACTTGAATCAGGGACCTGTACCTGCCTGAACCAATAAAGAGACATGTCTGAGAACTACTTCAACTCTCATGGACTCTTTTTTAAGACTCTCTGTTCAGGTTGCCTCCAGGAGTAAGCTGACACTAGACTCACACTGTGCCACTGTGGCGCTGATGGGGGATTTTAATGAAGACATACTGAAGTCTTCAAGTCTCTGCAGTTTTATGACAGAAAGAGGTTATGTCAATATGTTACTTCTCCCACAACTGAGAGGGGGACTCTAATAGATCACTTATATGTCAAATCTACAGAGTATGACATAGACTGTGTAGTCGTGCCAATGTACTGTGTAGTCATACTTTGTTTTATTTTATAGGAACAATATGAAGCCTTTGAGGCTCAGAAAGTCACCATGATGAATTACAATCAGGACCTTCTTCACATGGTAGAACACATCCTCCCAGACTCCACCTCTTTGGAGGAAGTGACAGATCGTACAAAGAAGTTCACCTGCTGGACCTGATACTACAGGACCTCAAGTCCCAGATCCACAAATATGAACAACTGATTGAAAAGTACAAAAACTATGTCAACTTTTTGGACGAGAAAAGTACTGAATTGCAAAACAGTCCTGGGTCATGTTTATATTTCTACTGAGCTCTTCTGAGTAGAAACTGGTGGTGGTGTTGCATTCATATAAATCTGTAAAATGAAATCAAATATGCTGGTCTAGTTGAACGTCCGTGTTATTAAAGTGGACATATTACACAAACATGACTTTTGTGAGCTTTGAATCATATTGTTAGCAGAGATGGAACAGGTACTCGGTTTTGTTACCCATGTAAAAGTACAGATACTGAAAAAAACAAAACAAAAACTAAGTAAAAGTGTCACATGACAAATCTACTTGGGTACATTTCATACTTTTACTAGTTTGAAAATGTACTTCAAAAGTAATTTCGCGCAGATTTCGAGGTCTTATAAAGCTTCAAATGTAGTGATTCTGGTAAACATTTGTGTTGATTTTTTTCAACAGAAACAACTGAATTGATGTTTTTATTCTAACTGATTGTATTTGTTAATTTATTGTTATAGTTTTGTTTATTGTTCAAAATAAATTCTTAGCTTTTTACTACATTATTAGGGACTGCATGATATTGTAAAGAGCTATGAGACAGATTCCAATCCTCTGCACATTTTTCCCAAGCTTTCTAAACATGGTCGATCTCTGCACCAGGTTTGTAATGCAGTAAATGTTTCATTCCTTCAGACATGATACAAAACAAATACTGTATTTTTCATGATTTGGGTGGTCCTGCGACTTACTCTGTATATTAAAATGTTCACACTTAGAGTGACAAGAGGGCGCTCTAGTCTTGTGTGTGAGTATCTGCTGTTACTGTTCCTCCTGTACCACTGTCACTTCACTCTACTGCACATGTCTCCTGCAGAAAGAGCCTCTGTCCTGTCTGTATCATGACACCATTACTTCTGTACCACTGAACAATTTAACATTTAAACAAACTTATAAACGCAACTGAGGAGACTGAACACAAATAAAATCATATTTTGCAGATTACAAACTGCAAGTCGTGAAATCTGCAGCTGAAAACAGTAATAGAGCAGCAGAAAGAAAGTTTGGAGTGAGAGAGAAACTTGTGACACCGGGAGGATGTAACATGAAACTTTCCTGAAGTCACTGGATGGATGGACAAAGTCTGGACTTCAGTGACACTGAAACCATCCGTCGGGATTCAGAAAGACCCGAATAATTCTAACTGGAACTGATGCTGAGTCTGACGACAGCGACACAGAAGAGGAAGCGGCGCGACGTTTACCTCCAGAGGTCACAGAGTTGTTCAGATGTTATGTTATGTGTTATGTTTTGAAAGATAAAGAGCTTTGGAATGAATGAATTATGCATTCAATCTTGTTTGTTTTATACTTTGTCTCTTATATATACAGTAAGTTGTAAGTGAAATTGCAGATGTAAACTGTTTATATGCTGTCTTTCTTTCTTGGAATTCTGTCATTGTTTAATAGGGTTTGGCATTAGAAGTACTTTTACCTCAGCCTAAACCCTATATGACATGATCTATGGGGGTTGTAATTTATGTTTTGTTTTGTAAAGCTGCAAAATGACTGAATAAACTATAAACTATAAACTATAAACTGTGCTCTGACAGACAGATTAAGGACAGGATTTGTGTTTCACAGTTTCTACCTTAACACCTCAGAGTTGAATCCAGATTTTTACAGCTGACACTGGTTTGTCAGATTGTGTGAGCAGATGATAACTCCATAAATCAGGAGGTCATCTGCTGCTTTCTCTTCATGTTCAAGATGTTCTCCCTGTGCTGATGGAGCAGCAGTAGCACACTGCACTCTGGTGACTGGGGTTTGAGTTCTGCTCAGCACAGGTGCTAGAATCTTGACACTTTGTTTCTACACATGCACTCCCTATACTGGGATAAGAGTGTTAGGTCGCCATCTACTGGCAGCAGCAGAACAGTGAATAAACAAGCCACTGCTAGTAACAATTGGACAGCAGAATTTACACATGATCATTTACATGATCACCATGTTACCTTTTATTGTTTTGAAAATAATAAATTAACCCGACATCAAACAACATATAAACACGTCTTATAAGTTTCACTTTAGTTTTTGACGCTCTGAGTTTCCCCTTCCTTTGTTCACTCTTGTGTCCTTCACCCAGCCCTTCAGAGCTCTATCACAACACAATGTGTGTACATCCCACTAATGAAACTACAGCACATCACATCAGGTTTGTCAAGCTGCTGTGTACAGTTTTGTAAGTGTCGTGTGGGAGCACTGCTGGTGTAGGCTTGTGAGTGGAGCCTTGTACAGGACTGTACAACTAAACATTAGGAGAGTTCAAATAGAGCCCAGGAGAGATCACTACAACCTAAAACCTCTTCAAACATGTTTCTGATGAGGAAACAATGTTATAACATAGTAAAGAGCTTTAGAAAAGAAGGAAAAAAAAAAAAGTTTGGCATTTTATTTTAATTTAAAATTTATTTAATTTAATGTATACTGTCATCCCACAACAAGAGTGACACTGCTCAGTCCTTTAGTTATCAGGAGAAAGTGGGAGTGGATGATGCTCTACCTGCTCCACAGATCTCTCTCTCATCTTGACAAAGGCAGTTGTGCTGTGAGGATGACCTTTTTTGATTTTTCCAACACATATAACACCATTCAACCTCTGCTGCTGCAAAAACAAACTCATCAAGATGGGAGTGGATACTTCTCTGGTTAGTTGGATTACAGATGACATCACTGGGACACCTCAGAGTGTCCAACTACATCTCTGACACCTGCTACATTTCAATTTTCCCTTCAAATGTTTTGGGGAGGGGAATTGCAGAGGGAGGAGCCTCACCAGAGATTATAATAAAGTCATGTTTCCTCAACCTGATTAAAACATGCAGGTTTCACATCGACCACAATCAAGTGACCTTTGTAAGATTTAAACATGCTTTGACATTGTTGTCAAATTTGTTTTTGCTATTTGAGCAACCCCAACCATTTTTTTAAATGTATATATACTGTCAATCAGACAAAAATCTACATTTCTCTCCAGTTGACAAAATACATTTTTAATTTGAAAGGTTTAGAAGCTCATAAAATAATACAATGGAAAAGTACAAACACAAAGAAAAGAGTGCATCCTATGGCGATGGTACAAAACTTCTTGAAGTGCTCCCTGTGGAACCTCTTGAGCCTTTTATGCTGCCACGACATCCAGGAGATGGGGGCGCTAAGGAAGTCCGGCTTGGGCCCGGGCATGTAAAAGTGCCCGTGTCCCCACGGAAGTGCTGGGGCTGGTGGAGCGGGCCTCCGTGCTGGGACTGGTGGAGCAGGCCTCGGCCTTGTTGGGTAAGAGTACCTGTGTCCCCATGGCAGAGCTGTGGCTGCTGGAGCAGAGCTCCATCCTGCCGTGGGCCCAGAGGAAGAAGAGGAAGATAAGCTTTGCTCTCTTGATCCAGATGAAGAACACATCCCAGACAGTTTTGACAGACAGTTTTTCCAGAAACTCGAAAAGGATACTTTGGATTTTTTGGACTCCATGGTGGCACTGTGATACAAGCAAGATGAGCTAGTCTCCAGAATGTGTCATAACAGTTTGGTGACACACTTATAAACTCTGAGTGACGTCAGACTGCACTATAAAGAAGAGATCAAAGCAGTACAGAAGATAAGATGGAATGAAAAGCTTTTGATATGGAAGGACCATGCCTGTCTCTGATTGGTTAATGACCCCATGTGACCTCAAGTGATGATGTCACAAAGAGTTCTATCGCTATGGGCAACCTTTGCTAGAAGACAGGAGAGAGATTCCAAAAGTTGTTTATATTTAAAATATATCACTCATTTGACCAGATCTTTGGCATTTTTTGCCCTAACAACATGAAACTTGGCCCTGCACACACCCGAACAATTACAATGACACCGTCCCAATTTGAGATTGGTCACATGAGCGGTTTGAGAGATATGTGTGGACCAGACAGACACACAGACAGACTTTTCTTGTATTAATAGAGAGAATTATCAATAATGGCTTAAACATGAACATCTTATTTGAGTTATTTCTAGCAGCTGATGAGATTTCCTGAGCATGTGAAGCTAACTGTGAGCACTGCTCTGTTTGACTTTAATCTGAGCTTTATTTGAACACAGTTTGACTGGAAAGAGTTGACTTGGTTGGAATTGCAAGAGGTGAGAGGATTTGTTCTGTTAAACAAGTCCCTCTTCAACTGTAATGTCATCATGGAGGGAATGTCATACAGGTAGTTCATGATAAACACACAAAACTACTCATTTAACTTTAGTTTGTCATTAGATTTTCTACAGTCTACATTTCTAAGGAGTCATTAATGTTAATTAGTCATGTTAATTCATTTTTATACATTCTATGATAATCACTCAGCTCTGACTAGTTTACTCAGCCAACAGCGCGGTGGTGTTGGTTTGTACTGTGAAGAAAACCTTAACTATGAACTCACAATACAGGATTTCACTTTAGAATGTTGAATTACTTTGCAGAGCACAAAATGATAGTTGCAGCTGTTTCTCGTCCACCGTGTCTCTGTTGAAGTATCATTTGGACAGGTTACTGCTTTGGCAAGTGTGGGATTATTCTCTGTGTTTTTAATGTTTCATTCCTGTTAATTCATCATGCAATATAGAAGCAGTGCAATGTTCAGTGACGTGATGTGTCGTCTGGACCTTGGAGTGTCAGTGGGGTTGGGATATGATGTTGTTATGGACTTTGGGTTGTATATGAGCGGTGGGTCTGAAACCTTTAACATATGCCAGTCTATGATAAACACATGTTGGGTCAAAATTACTGTGTCAGAATGGGGGACGTCGTCCAAGGGGACGTTGTCGAGGGACGGTGTGAAGAGATGCCGTGTGGCTGAATCATGTAAATCAACTTGAATCAGGGACCTGTACCTGCCTGAACCAATAAAGAGACATGTCTGAGAACTACTTCAACTCTCATGGACTCTTTTTTAAGACTCTCTGTTCAGGTTGCCTCCAGGAGTAAGCTGACACTAGACTCACACTGTGCCACTGTGGCGCTGATGGGGGATTTTAATGAAGACATACTGAAGTCTTCAAGTCTCTGCGGTTTTATGACAGAAAGAGGTTATGTCAATATGTTACTTCTCCCACAACTGAGAGGGGGACTCTAATAGATCACTTATATGTCAAATCTACAGAGTATGACATAGACTCTATAGTGGTGCCAATGTACTTCAGTAACTGTGAGGGGATAGTGTTAGGATAAATAACTAGGCTGATGTGGTGTAGAACTACTGCTATGATGTAACTGATGTGCTGCTATATAGTTACTGATGTACTGTAATATTTTATTATTGTACTGTTATAATTCACTATACAACGACCCAGAAAACAGGGACTAGATCACAGCTGAGGGACAGCTTAGTTCATGTACAAGATATTCTATTTCTATCTATATGTCTAATTAACTAGATAGGGCAAGGACTTATTGATAGAGATATGCTGACTCACGACTCATCACCCTGATCAGAGCAGCAAGACACTCCCGTAAGACCTGTGCACCAACGAAGAGGCACTACGTCTAAACCACGGTTGCTTCCCACTATAGTTTGTGTATAAAAATCATTGTATAGGCGTAAATATTCAGTCTCTGCATGGGAACGTCAGCACAGACTCATTGTACAAGTATGACTTTTCTAATATTGGAATAAGTAAATTATCTGGACTATATTTCTGTTTCAAGTGTATTTTTTTGTCTAAGCAGAAACTAACAAACACACGAGGAAAAGGGTTATTTTCCTCAACAATTGTATTTTCTTTTAAGGGTAGATTTCAGACTAAAAACTGGTATCAAATAGTGGTTGTAGTGGTTATTTTAGTTTTGTGTTTATATGTAGTGGAGCAGATTAGGTCTCCAAACCACAAGAATCATTCAGTTAGTGGTACAGGCACCAAATTTCTCATAGATTTAGCTAACATCATGCTCTTTTAGAAAAACCCAAGAGGATCTGGCTGCAGACACATGGGGAAAGTGGAGCTCCACTCTAGACCGGAAACATGTGACCTCCACCGAACGTCATCTTTAAAGACGTCATCTTTACTTTTATGGGAAACTATGGGGTGACGAAACGATTTATTTTGACTTAAATTAAATGTTTATTAAATAAGATAGTTTTTACGTTATGGAATTTGTTCGCACATATAAACACGGAGCAAAACAACCATCTGGAAGACGGAGAAAACATGTGAGTAACACGCTTTTCATTTTCAAATCATTACTAACACAACTGTAAATGTAAAATACAGCCAAAACTCCCACAAAACTGTCAAATAAGTTTATTTTTAACTGCGTGAACCTCGGAGATTTGAACTAAAATTTTGATAAATAATCTGCAGCTAACGCGATGAAAAGTCCGCTCCAACTTTCATATCTGGACAGATTTCCATTAAACACTAATCATGTTTTTACTGTTAGGGGTAAAGAAGCCCACGGAGTGATTTAGTGAAGCTAGGAGGAGAAAACGTTGCGTTTTCACGCACAGTGACTGGGTTAAACTTGTAAACACTTGGCAGTAAGATAAAAACACGCATTATTTCATGCATTAAACATAAAAGACACAGTTTTTTTAATGTTTAATGTATAAAACATTAAACATGTCAAACCTTATATTTCCTTGTAAATCACGTAACATAAACATCCAACGTGTGCATTTCATTCTGTAAATACATTATCTGCTTTTAAGAATCCGTGCATGTTTGTAAAGTGAAAAGTAAAGAACCCTGCCTGGACAGGTCAGATATAAGATGGACATGAGGCTCATTTAACAGATTTTTGCAGACACTGGTGTAGATACTAGACACCTGTGTCTGTTCGGCCTATTACATCTAATATCATAAGAGTGAGTAAACTGTTTAATATTAATGTTCTTTTCTCATCTGCAGCCTCCTGTATGAGGACACGACACACTGTATGAGGACACGACACACTGTATGAGGACACGACACACTGTATGAGGACACGACACACTGTATGAGGACACGACACACTGTATGAGGACACGACACTCTGTATGAGGACACGACACACTGTATGAGGACACGACACACTGTATGAGGACACGACACTCTGTATGAGGACACGACACACTGTATGAGGACACGACACACTGTATGAGGACACGACACACTGTATGAGGACACGACACTCTGTATGAGGACACGACACACTGTATGAGGACACGACACACTGTACGAGGACACGACACACTGTACGAGGACACGACACACTGTACGAGGACACGACACACTGTACGAGGACACGACACACTGTATGAGGACACAACACACTGCAGGGGCCACAGAACTGTTGGCTGATGAGATGCTCATGATTCATAAAATGGGTCAAATGCAGATGACAAAGAAAAGTCAACACTGAGCAGGAGGTGCTGACCCAGACTTCTGCCTCTGTTTAGGTCTGGGACATGTTACATTGAAAACTCCAATAATAATAAGGGCTGTAAATGAATCATGCTCATGTTGAAATCATTATTTAATTTGTGAAATATACATTTCTCAAATGTGTGGGATTTAACTGTTTGGATTTATATAAACTGCCTTTGGATGTGAATGTTCATGCTCTGTCAAACTCATTTACCTGTAATAATTTTGTAGTTTTCTTAATGTGTGAGTCTTTACAGGTTTTCACTCTGCAGGACACAACTTTCAACCAGTCAGACAAAAGGCCCATTCTGCTCTTCCTCCTCCAGAAGATGAGAGATACATCAGACTGAGTGGTCCAAGTCCACTGTCCATGTCCAGACTCACAGAGGAGGAGGAGGAGGTCCAGACTGTATCAGACCTGTGGGGCCTCTGGTTGCATCAGGCCTCCCTCCTGCACATTCTGTCTGCTGCTGTTCCTAATGTGTCCTAATAGTGATGTGTCCATAAAGTTTAGGTTTAACGTCTAATTTCCTGCAGAAGTGAAACATTGAAATGGTGGTTTCTGTTCGTCTTAGCTGAGGAGCACCTAAACAGCTTTACCATGAGTAAATGTGTCCCATGATAAATGTGGCCTTATATGACCTTGTAAGAGACAAAACTAGAGTCATAGAAGTTGCTCATAATAAGTTTCTCTGAATGTTTTTCAGTCTGTACTGACATTTGATTCATGGTGAAATGTGCCATTTACTTTCTGTCTCTTTTGAAAGTAACTAATTACATGTACTATAAGAATGTACTATTGTATTGCACTTAAGCAGTGGTATTCCACCTCATCATATTTTACAGCATTTTTTTTCTGCTTCAGCAAAATGGGAACAACTATTTGAGAGTGCACTGACATACAGCTGTTTGTACTCACCTATTAATGCAGTGTGTGTTTGTGTATGTATATGTAATGGGTTTAATGTTTGACTATTCACATTATGATAAACCATCTTTTCTCAAAGGAGTGATGTCTTTCTTTATAAACTGACTTAAATACATTCCCAGTATAAATGTAATCCCTTATCAATTTAAAAATACTTTATTAATAATTAATAATTTCATCACAGTTTTTGAAACTTGAAGGTAATTTAGTCTATTTTAGAGAAAAAATATTATAAAATAGAAATATTGCTGTTTTGTTTTGCAAAAGTTAAACATAAGTTTTCGTTTTTAGCCATAAGATTTGGAGGAGAATTATTAGAATAACTTTGGTCTGAAATTCCAACAGTTTGATTACCCGTGCGTCATCTGCGTGGTACATGTTGTTAGCATTAGCATTAGCAAGTGTCTCGGTTGCTAGGCGACGGGGCGGCTCCGTGGGCTACACCTGTCACATGTCAGCTACGGCGAGGGCTACAGTCTTCACAGCCTTAGAGAGCTGCCACCCTTCAATTGGGACACAGCTAATATGAATAAAAAATAAAAAAATAAAATTAAAAGTCTATAGGAGATGTGACGTGTATCCGGTGGAGGTCACGTGTTTCCGGTCTGGACTGGAGCTCCACTTTCCCCATGTGTCTGCAGCCGGACCCCTCTCGAAAAACCCGCCACCTGAAATATTCAACATGGCAGCCATTTTCCAAGATGGCCAACCAAACAACTGATTTCACATAAGTATGAGCTAAAAGACAATAAGTCATCATGTTCTTCATCAAAATCCATCCATTTTCTTCCGCTTATCCAAGGTCGGGTCGCGGGGGCAACAGTCTGAGGAGGGCCTCCCAGACTTCCCTCTCCACACACACGTCCTCCAGCTCTTCCGGGGGGATCCCGAGACGTTCCCAGGCCAGTCGAGAGACATAGTCCCTCCAGTGTGTCCTGGGTCTTCCCCGGGGCCTCCTCCCAGTGGGACATGCCCAGAACACCTCCCGAGGGAGACGCCCAGGAGGCATCCGAAACAGATGCCCGAGCCACCTCAACTGGCTCCTCTCAACGTGGAGGAGCAGCGGCTCTACTCCGAGCTCCTCCCGTGTGACTGAGCTCCTCAACCTATCTCTAAGGGAGCGCCCAGCCACCCTGCGGAGGAAACTCATTTCAAGCGCTTGTATCCGCGACCTCGTCCTTTCGGTCACTACCCAGAGCTCATGACCATAGGTGAGGGTAGGAATGTAGATTGACCGGTAAATCGAGAGCTTCGCCTTTCGACCGCATCACTGCAGACGCTGCACCGATCCGCCTGTCAATCTCACGCTCCATCCTCCCCTCACTCGTGAACAAGACCCCGAGATACTTGAACTCCTCCACTTGAGGCAAAGACTCCCCACCCACCCGGAGAGGGCAAGCCACCTATTTCCGGTCAAGAACCATGGCCTCAGACATAGAAGAGCTGATCTTCATCCCAGCCGCTTCACACTCAGCTGCAAACCACCCCAGTGCACATTGCAGGTCCTGGTTCGATGAAGCCATCAGGACAACATCATCTGCGAACAGCAGAGATGAGATCCTGTGGTCCCCAAACCGGACCCCCTCCGGCCCCTGACTGCGCCTAGAAATTCTGTCCATAAACACAATGAACAGAACCGGTGACAAAGAGCAGCCCTGGCGGAGTGCAACATGCACCGGGAACAGGTCTGACTTACTGCCGGCAATGTGAACACAGCTCCTGCTCCGGTCATACAGGGACCAGACAGCCCTTAGCAAAGGGCCCCAGACCCCATACTCCCAGAGCACCCCCCACAGGACACCACGAGGGACACAGTCGAATGCCTTCTCCAAGTCCACAAAGCACATGTGGACTGGTTGGGCAAACTCCCACGAACTCTCGAGCACCCAATGGAGAGTGTAGAGCTGGTCCAGTGTTCCACGGCCAGGACGAAAACCACACTGCTCCCTCTGAATCCGAGGTTCGACTATCGGCCGGATTCTCCTCTCCAGTACCCTGGCATAGACCTTACCGGGGAGGCTGAGGAGTGTGATTCAGTGTGATACAGAGGGACCACCACCCCAGTTTGCCAGTCCAGAGGTACTGTCCCCAACCGCCATGCGATGTTGCAGAGGCGTGTCAGCCAAGACAGCCCCACAACATCCAGAGACTTAAGGTACTCAGGACGGATCTCATCCACCCCCGGAGCCTTGCCACCAAGGAGCTTTCCAACCACCTCAGTGACTTCAGCCAGGGTGATGGATGAGTCCACCTCTGAGTCTCCAGCCTCTGCTTCCTCCTCGGAAGACGTGACGGTGGGATTGAGGAGATCCTCAAAGTATTCCTTCCACCGCCCGACAACATCCCCAGTCGAGGTCAACAGCTCTCCCCCCACACTGTAAACAGTGTTGGTGAAGAACTGCTTCCTCCTCCTGAGGCGCTGGACGGTTTGCCAGAATTTCTTTGAGGTCATCCGATAGTCCTTCTCCATGGCCTCCCCGAACTCCCCCCAGCTCCGAGTTTTTGCCTCTGCGACCGCACGGGCTGCAGCACACTTGGCCCGTCGGTACCTGTCAGCTGCCTCAGGAGTCCCGTGAGCCAACAAGGCCAGATAGGACTCCTTCTTCAGTCTGACGGCATCCCTTATTTCCGGTGTCCACCACCGGGTTCGGGGATTGCCACCGCGACAGGCACCACAGACCTTACGCCCACAGCTACGAGCAGCCGCATTAACAATGGAGGCTGAGAACATAGCCCACTCGGACTCCATGTCTCCAGCCTCCCCCGGAATCTGGGAGAAGTCCTCCCGGAGGTGTGAGTTGAAGATCCCTCTGACAGAGGGCTCTGCCAGACGTTCCCAACAGACCCTCACAATACGCTTGGGCCTGCCAGGTCCCTCCGGCTTCCACGTCTGCCAGCATATCCAACTCACAACCAGGTGGTGATCAGTTGACAGCTCAGCCCCTCTCTTCACCCGAGTGTCCAAGACACGCGGCCGGAGGTCAGATGACACGACGACAAAGTCGATCATCGACCTCCGACCTAGGGTGTCCTGGTGCCACGTGCACTTATGGACACCCTTGTGCTCGAACATGGTGTTTGTTATGGACAAACTATGGCTAGCACAGAAGTCCAATAACAAAACACCGCTCGGGTTCAGATCAGGGAGGCCGTTCCTCCCGATCACCCCTCTCCAGGTGTCACTGGCGTTGCCCACGTGGGCGTTGAAGTCCCCCAACAAGAACAACGGAGTCCCCAGTCGGTGCACTGTCCAGTACTCCAAGAAGGCCGGGTACTCTACACTGCTGTTCGGCCCGTAGGCCGACACCACAGTGAGAGACCTGTCCCCAACTCGGAGGCACAGGGACACGACCCTCTCATTCACCGGGGTGAACTCCAACACGTGGCGGCTGAAATGTGAGGCAATAAGTAAGCCCACACCAGCTCGCCGCCGCTCCCCGTGGGCAACGCCAGAGAAATGGAGGGTCCAACCCCCTTCAAGGAGTTGGGTACCAGAGCCCAAGCTGTGCGTAGAAGTGAGCCCGACTATATCTTGCCGGTATCTCTCAACCTCCCGCACAAGCTCGGGCTCCTTTCCCCCAGCGAGGTGACATTCCACGTCGCCACAGCCAGATGCTGTGTGTGCGGACTAGGCCGTCGGGACACCCATTCCCAACCGCCGTCCAGTCCTCTATGTACCCGACCCCTATGAACCCCTCTGCGGGTGGTGAGCCCACAGGAGGGCGGGCCCACGTCGTCCCTTCGGGCTGAGCCCGGCCGAGCCCCGTGGGCAAAGGCCCGGCCACCAGGCGCTCGCATTCGAGCCCCAACCCCAGGCCTGGCTCCAGGGTGGGGCCCCGGCTGCGCCATACCTTGCGACGTCACGGTCCTCGATATTAAACTGTTCATATGGGTTCTATGAACTGCTCTTAGTCTGCCCCGTCACCGAGGACCTCTTTGCCATGGGACACCCTACCAGGGGCATGAAGCCCTGGGCAACATAGCTCCTAGGATCATTCGGGTACGCAAACTCCCCCACCACGGTAAGGTGGCAGTTCGGGGGGGAGTCTTCATCAAAATGAATGGAATAAATCACAAATTTGCAAATATATACATATACAGTAATGCAATGTCAGGTATTCAACAAATTTTACACCAAAATATATTTAATTTTGCACAAAATTCATAAAATTTCCTCGCAATTTGAAACCCAAAGTATCCCAATAACCATTTGGGAAGTAGAAATAAAAACACGAGCAAAATTAAAATAAAATACAACATATTGACATAGGTTAATGTCAGAAATAGAGCCATTGAAATAGAACTATTCATAGTGCTGTATGTGCTGAAGAACTATCAAAAAAAAACTTTTTTTTGTTTTTTTCATTTTTGTTAAACTTTGCTTACTGACCTTAATCACTGCAATTTCAACCACAAAGCTGTGTGCAATTTAAACCCAGATGAAAACATTTACACCTACCACTTCTGTCAGTGTGCCCCAGGGCAGCTGTGGCTACAACAGTAGCTTACCATCACCAGGTATAGAGTGAATGAATAATGCTGAATGTAATGCTCTGTAAAGCATCTTTGTCACAAATATATGTCTATGAAAAAGAGCTATATAAATAAAGACTTATTTACAAAACAGTCTCCTTTACAACCACATTTGGTCAATTGTTGACAGCTTTGACTAATATATACTACAATACTAATATATACTACTATACAACTATATACTACTATAATATACTAATATATACTACTATATATACTATACTAATATATCAATCAATCAATTAATCAAACTTTATTTATAAAGTGCTTTTCATACAAAAACGTAACACAAAGTGCTTTACAGTGATTAAAAACAATCCCACATTTCCATCCACCCACCCACTTACCCAACCCCACACCTGCCTGACTCCACACAACCAAACAACCCAGACACGCACACCCACTCGCACACACACACACACACACACGCGCGCACACACGCCCTAAGATAGAAAAATACATAAAATCACCTATAGTAAAATGTGAGGCTGAATACAGGCGAACCAGTTGAGAAAGCACCATCAGAGGAGCCGTGTACATCAGGAGCAGAGAGACGTCCACCACCACCAGGAACCACCACAGGAGCCAGGGGAGAGATGAAGCCCAAGCACCAACCCTCCACCAGGAGCCCACGGGACAGAACCCGACAGCCACAGCCAATCTCGGCTCCTGATGCAGAGGCTCCTACAGAGGAAACACTGGAAATCCTAAAAAATATGCCTAAAATAAATAAATATACTAAAATGTGTACAATAGAAACAGGTAAAAGTATAAGAATTTAATCAAAAGCTAAGCTAAAAAGGTGGGTCTTGAGTCTGCTCTTAAAAACATGAACGTTCTCTGCAGCCCTGAGGTCCTCCGGCAGGCAGTTCCATAGACGAGGGCCACAGTACTGAAAAGACGCCTCTCCATGAGTGTGTGTCCTGACTTTGGGAATGAGTAGGAGCTGCTGCCGGAGGAGCGCAGGGTCCGCGAAGGTTCCTAGGGTAAATGCAGTTCTGAAAGATAAGAAGGCCCAAGACCATTAAGACATTTAAAAAACAGTAAAAGAACTTTAAAATCGATCCTGAAACTCACATGGAGCCAATGCAGTGATTTTAAAACCTTTGTAATGTGGTCCCACCTCTGGTCCTCGTCAGGACATGTGCGGCAGAATTTTGTAATAATTGCAAACCTGAAATACACTTTTTGGGAAGACCAGAGAGCAGGGCATTACAGTCGTCTATTCGACTGGTGACAAAAGCATCAGTGTCTCTGTGTTGGCCCGAGAGAGAATGGGGTGGACTCTGGCTATGTTTTTCAGGTGATAAAAAACAATTTTTGTGATGTTCTTAATGTGTGGTATAAAAGTCAGCTCAGAGTCAAAAATTATGCCCAGGTTTTTTACTTGAGGAGATGGTTAAAAGACTGTGCTTGTAGTTTGGGTAAAAGTTTCTCTCTCTGGTCCTCAGGACCAATGACTAAAACCTCAGTTTTGTCCTGGTTAAGCTGGAGAAAGTTTTCTGCCATTCAGGATTTGATTTCTAGAATGCAGTTAAAAAGAGCATCCATTGGTCTGGTGTCATCAGGAGACATGGAGATGTAAAGCTGCGTATCATCTGCAGAGCTGTGGAAGTTGATTCCATGTCTCCTGATGACACCACCAAGAGGAGCATGTACAAGTTAAAAAGCACAGGGCCTAAAATGGAGCCCTGGGGCACACCACATGTGATTTCATGGACCCTGGAGGAGCATGTGTCTACACTCACCATAAATGTTCTATCTCTGTGAGGTAGGATGTGAACCATCTGTGAACAGCACCGGAGAGGCCGAGGTCTTTTAGGCGAGTTAAAAGAATAGTGTGGTCTACTGTGTCAAAGGCAGCGCTCAGATCCAGTAGAACCAACACGGTTACCTTTTGTGAATCATAATTTATTCTAAAATCATTTAAAATCTTTGCCAAGGTGGTCTCCGTGCTGTGGTTCACCCTAAAACCAGACTGAATTTTTTCCAAGATGTTATGATCATCCAAAAAATTATTTAGTTGGATAAAAACAAGTTTTTCCTAAAATTTTGCTTAAAAATGGTAGGTTAGACACTGGTCGGTAGTTGTTAAAATCATTAAAATCTAAATTGCTCTTCTTCAGCAGGGGCCTCACCACTGCAGTTTTGAAGGCAGAGGGAAAGACCCCCGTCTGAAGAGAGCAATTCATCATGGTTAAAAGCTCATCCCTAAAAGATCCATAAAATGACTTAAAAAATGGGGTAGGAATTGGATCTAAAAGACATGTGGTGGGCCTCACTGAGGAGAAAACTTTGTCCAACATCTCAGCATTAACCAGGACAAAACTGTCCAGTGTTTCCTCTGGTCCAGACAAACACTCAGATGTACTAAAAACAGAGCTTTGACAAGATAAAATATCACATCTGATAGTGTTTATCTTTCCCGTGAAGTGGTCTGCAAACTGCTCACAGAGAGAGTCAGTGGGGGTTAAGTATTAAGTAATTAAGTAATATATACTACTATACAACTATATACTACTATAATATACTAATATATACTACTATATATACTATACAACTATATACTACTATAATATACTAATATATACTACTATATATACTATACTAATATATTCGACTATACTAATATATACTACAATACAACTGTATACTACTATAATATACTAATATATACTACTATACTATACTACTATATACTACAATAATATACTAATATATACTACTACTATATATATACTATACTAATATATACTACTATATATACAGTACTAATATATACTACTATACTATACTACTATACAACTATATACTGCTATAATATACTAATATATATGACTACTATATATACTATACAAATATATATTACTATACTATACTACTATAAAACTATATACTACTACAATATAGAAATATATATGACTACTATATATACTATACTAATATATACTACTATATATACTATACTAATATATACTACTATGCTATACTACTATAAAACTATATACTACTATAATATAGAAATATATATGACTACTATATATACTATACTAATATATACTACTATATATAATATACTAATATATACTACTATGCTATACTACTATATATACTATACTAATATATAACTACTATATATACTATACTAATATATACTACTATGCTATACTACTATAAAACTATATACTACTATAATATACTAATATATACTACTATACTATATATACTATACTAATATATACTACTATATATACTATACTAATATATACTACTATACTATACTACTATAAAACTATATACTACTATAATATACTAATATATACTACTACTATATATACACTATACTAATATATACTACTATATATATACTATACTAATATATACTACTATACTATACTACTATATATACTATATATACTTGTAACGAACGGCCTGTTCGTTACGTAATAATTACACATGCACTTTCATTCACTTCGCATTTTATATATATTTACATTGCACAGTATAGCACGCAGCACTTATAAGATACGCTAATTTGCACATATTAACATATTAAGAATTGCACACATTTGTATTGTTTTAAAAAATATATATTTATTGAAAACATTTTCGGGTGTCACGTGGGCCGGTCGGACGGGCACTTCCGGGTTTGGCGGCCGCCGGTCTGCGGAGATACACCGAAAGTTACAATTGGATAGTGTGCAATATATGTGCCGTGTTTTAAATGAGTTGTGTCTTGTGTGTGTTTGCGTGTGTCCCATGTGGGTATTTTAGAGTGTGAGAGTGGTATGTGCGTGCATGTTTGGGATGTGATAGTGCTTTTACTTACCCGTGTCTTCTGTCCAGGTGTCTGGCGAAAAGATTCCCTGGGGAACCAGACACCTTTTAAGAGTTCCGGGCCAACTCATCACGGCGGACATCGGGGGGGAATGGCACTCGTTTTTAATTGGGATATTCACGTTGGGTTTTATTAGGAAATTAGTTTTAGGGTTTTATTATTTTTGTATTTGGGTTTTATATAGTTTATTTGGCTATGGGTATTTTATAGGAGGATTTTAACTTGGTTTTATACAGCTAATGTTATTTTACACCCCTTGTTCTGCTGCTGGAGAGACCTGCTGCCCCATATCCTCCCTGCACTTTTTGCACCGCACTTTGTTTTTGCACTGGCACTTTGGGAATTTTGGAAAAAAGAAATAAAAAATCTTGTGGACCACGCTAAACCTGCCTCCATCATCTGTTCTCGGTTTCTCACTGCAATCCAGCCGCTCTACCCGTCCTGGTCACAATACTATACTAATATATACTATATATACTATACTAATATATACTATACTATAATATACTATACTAATATATACTACTATATATACTATATACTACTATATAAAACTATATACCACTATAATATACTAATATATACTACTACTATATATAAATACTAATATATTCTACTATATTATACTACTATAAAACTATATACTACTATAATATACTAATATATACGACTACTATATATACTATACTAAATATATACTACTACTATATATACTATACAACTGTAATACTACTATAATATACTAAATATATACTACTATATATACTAATATATACTACTACTATATATACTATACTAATATATACTACTATATATACTATAGTAATATATATTACTATACTATATACTATACTATATATACTATATATACTATACTAATATATACTACTATATAATACTATATATACTATACTATATATATACTACTATATATACTATATATACTATATATACTATATATACTATATATACTATATATACTATATATACTATATATAATATATACTACTATATATACTATATATATAACTATACTATATAACTACTATATATACTATATATACTATACTAATATATACTACTATATATACTATACTACTATAAAACTATATACCACTATAATATACTAATATATACTACTACTATATATAATATACTAATATATTCTACTATATTATACTACTATAAAACTATATACTACTATAATATACAAATATATACGACTACTATATATACTATACTAATATATACTACTATACTATACTACTATACTAATACTATACTACTATATATATACTAATATATACTACTACTACTATATATACTATACTAATATATACTACTATATATTACTATACTACTATATATACTACTATACTATACTACTATATATACTATACTAATATATACTACTATATATACTATATATACTATACTAATATATACTACTATACAACTATATACTGCTATAATATACTAATATATACGACTACTATATATACTATACTATATATACTACTGTACTATACTACTATACAACTATATACTACTATAATATACTAATATATACTACTACTATATATACTATACTAATATATACTACTATACTATACTACTATACAACTATATACTACTATACTACTACTATATATACTAAACTAATATATACTACTATATATTACTAATATATTATACCCACTATTCCCTGGGTTGCATGAATAATGAGTTGGAGGACACTTAAGATCCTCATTTTTGTCATTCTGACAAAGGCGACATTTACTCCAGTCAGTTTTTGTTGCAATGCTGAGTGGATTATTGATTTTAGACATCTCTGACAATGGTTTAGGCCGAGGGGGCTAGTCTTTTACCACCTTACCATTAATTTTACTGTTTCAATTAGCACATTTGTGTATGGGAAACAACTAGGTTAAAACAATTTTGCTCTGCAGCTGTCCCGATCGTTCATCCAGTGCCATTTCAGTCCCGTGCGATCTGTACACCATCCAGGTAACTAAAGCCCTGTTACCCTTGGCTCGGCTTTCCTGCACTGGCACATCCTGTCAATTCAGGTACGGCTATCTAACTTTAAACTCCCCAAAACTCAAACAGTTTAAAAGATATAAAACTGAACAAAAAACATTTTTAAGATTTATCAAGGCCTACACTGAAGAAACACAATCTAGTCAAGTTAAGATGACTTGAATTAAGAAAGTTTGATCATGATTCAAGTAAATTTCACTTGAAAAATAAAATGATCTGTCAGTGGAATAAGATTTTTTGTACTTAAAATATGAAAATACATCTTGCTACATTTAAAATAAGAAAAACAACAAGTTTTTGAACTGAAAATAAGAAACAATGTGTGTGTGTGTGTGTGTGTGCGTGCGTGCGTGTGTGTGTGCGTGTGTGTGTGTCTTGGTTGTTTGGTTGTGTGGGGTCAGGCTGTTGTGGGGGTTGGGTAGGTGGGTGGGTGGAAGGAAATGTGGGATTGTTTTTAATCACTGTCAAGCACTTTGTTTTACATTTTTGTATGAAAAGTGCTTTATAAATACAGTTTGACTGATTAATTGATTTGTGTACGACCTACTGATTGGTGAATTGATACCAAAATATCCATATTTGATACTGACACAGTATTGTAAAGTCAATTCTCATCCACAAATACTGCTTGGTTTGAATAATGCCTCCTAGTCAAAGTCAGGTCTCAGAAGCTGAACGGGGTTAGTTGGGGTTGGTTAGTACTAGTGTAGCAGCATGCACCTGCTGCTGTCTTCCACCAGGTGTCGCTCCCTCTTGCCCAACAACAGTGTAGTCTATGCTAAGCCCAGGTGATCGGTGGTGTGATGGAGCCAGGTCACATGGAGCACCCAACTGCTGCTTTTGGTCTCTTTCTGTCTCATTAGTTTTGTGTCTATTACTGACTTATTGTTCCTGTTTGATGGCATTCTTCTGACACCTCAACCTGCCTGCAATCACGAAAGCTATCATGTGGCCCTTTACCTTCATATTTATTCTTATTAAACTGACAAACCTGTGTGACCTTTTCCTCCTTAGGTTAATTATGTGTATTTTCTGACCCGTGGCATTGTTGTCTTTATTATTCCACTTTGATGGAATACCCCCCAGCTAGAAGAAAAGAGTCACTTGTTTCTGTTGAACAAAATCATTATCAAAATCATTACATTTGAAGTTTTATAAGACCTCGAAATCTGCATGAAATCACTTTTTACTCTTGAATTACATTTTCAAACAGGTACTTTAAAACTTCGACTTAAGTAGATTTTTCATGTGACACTTTTACTTAAGGTTTTACTTGGGTAATAACATCGAGTACCTGTTCCATCTCTGCTAACAATATGATTCAAAGCTCACAAAAGTCATGTTTGTGTAATATGTCCACTTTAATAACACAGACGTTCACCTAGACCAGCATATTTGATTTCATTTTACAGATTTATATGAATGCAACACCACCACCAGTTTCTACTCAGAAGAGCTCAGTAGAAATATAAACGTGACCCAGGACTTTTTCGCAGTTCAGCACTTTTCTCCTCCAAAAAGTCCACATAGTTTTTTGTACTTTTTCAATCAGTTGTTCATATTTGTGGATCTGGGACTTGAGGTCCTGTAGTATCAGGTCCAGCAGGTGGTCCGACTCGTAGGTGAACTTCTTTGTACGATCTGTCACTTCCTCCAAAGAGGTGGAGTCTGGGAGGATGTGTTCTACCATGTGAAGAAGGTCCTGATTGTAATTCATCATGGTGACTTTCTGAGCCTCAAAGGCTTCATATTGTTCCTATAAAATAAAACAAAGTATGACTACACAAAACAGAATGGAGGAAAAATAAATAAGTAGTACATTCTACAAAAAATAAGCAAATCAGTAATGTTGAATGTTCTGTGTAAAAATGATAATTTTCTTTTCTATTACAAAAAAGGAAAATAATTCATTAAACATCAAAGAGGTTATTTGAGATTTCATTTACATTTATACTTAAATTTCTGTAATTATTTTCTGTATTTTTTGTCCACTCCACGCCTCTCCTCATGATCAATTTCACCAAAATTTTCCTACGGACAAATGACTAAAGAGAGTTTTGTTAAAGTACCATGTGCAGATTTTTGAGATTATTACCTCCGCCAAGGAGGTTATGTTTTTGCCGGCGTTTGTTTGTTTGTTTGTTCAAAAATTTTGTTTCTCAATATCTCGGTTAATTATTGACCAAACCTCATGAAATTTGACTCAGGGATGGACAATGGGATCCTCTTTCATATTCCAAAGGCTGATCCGGATCTGATCCAGAAGACTGATTTTATCGCAATTTATATAAAAAATGGGGGTAGTCCTTGGCGGAGGTCTGTGCTCTCTGAGTGCTTTTTTCTAGTTACAACTGTGCACTTACTAACTGTCTGGTTATTAGAGCAAAGGAGAAATTCAATTCTATCAACTGGACAAAAGTTTTTTGATCATTTTGCAGCTCATCCAAGCTGCTTCTTCAGTTGTGGTCAGATGCTGGTGGACACTGCCTTCTATCTGTCTAAAGAGAGGAGATAACTCCCCTGAAACTACTCTGAAACATCTACTTGTTTACAGTTTTTTGTTTGTTAGCCGGGCTATCGAATTGCGACTGGGCTCTATTCACACTTACGTCACAAAACCAGAAGACTTTGGAAACATGCAGATGACGACTTTTGACAGGCTTTGTGGCGGCGGTAGTAACCATGGATCTATTAAAATAACCTAAACTTAGCCTTAGACAAACTTTATTGATCCACAAAGGAAACTATTTGGACACAGAAGCTCACCCACCACAATATAATATAAAAACAAACAAAAAAGTAAAAAGGTAAAAATATAAAGTAAAAATATAAATTGTAATAAGTCTGGTGCAGTGGCTGATTTGTACAGTTGTAGGGAGTATTATCTGCCCCTCTATAGTCTGGTGCAGTGGGTGAGTTGTTGTGCAGTTGTAGGGAGTATTATCTGTCCCTCTATAGTCTGGTGCAGTGGGTGAGTTGTTGTGCAGTTGTAGGGAGTATTATCTGCCCCTCTATAGTCTGGTGCAGTGGGTGAGTTGTTGTGCAGTTGTAGGGAGTATTATCTGCCCCTCTATAGTCTGGTGCAGTGGGTGAGTTGTTGTGCAGTTGTAGGGAGTATTATCTGTCCCTCTATAGTCTGGTGCAGTGGGTGAGTTGTTGTGCAGTTGTAGGGAGTATTATCTGTCCCTCTATAGCGTGGTGCAGTGGGTGAGTTCTACAGTTGTAGGGAGTATTATCTGTCCCTCTATAGATCTGTTTTCTTCATCTAGATGTCATTGTATTTAGTTTGTTTCCTTATATAAATGGCCTATTAATTTGTCTATTATAATTTGTCTAATAAAAAAAAAAGATACCATGGTAAGTGACATCAAATCTGTGATTAAAGTTCTGTTCCCCAAGGAAAGTTTTGGCAGGTTGTGAAGACGCTGCTGCTGAATCCATGGTTTTATCACATGCTCAATGTCGGTTTCTACACTGAATGTCGGCATCCACATGTTTCCAAACATCTTCCAGTAAACGTGAATAGAGCTGATTGTGTTCTTTGTTTTGATTTAAGCCTGTTCTGTTTTTAAGCTCTCTTTGTTCTATCGAAAGCCCATTTTGGTTATCCACAAACAGCGAGGGCTTTCTGAACATCTTTTTTACCTCCGCCAAGGAGGTTATGTTTTTGCCGGCGTTTGTCTGTTTGTTTGTTTGTCTGTTAGCAACATAACTCAAAAAGTTATGGACCGATTTTGATGAAAATTTCAGGATTTGTTGGAAATGTGAAAAGGAAGAACTGATTTCATTTTGGGGGTGATCCGGAAGAAATCCTGGATTCTGGATCACTTTGAAATTTTTGTTAACATTGTGGTAAATGGGGCCAAAAATTTTGTTTCTCAATATCTCGGTTAATTATTGACCAAACCCCATGACATTTGACTCAGGGATGGACAATGGGATCCGCTTTCATATTCCAAAGGCTGATCCGGATCTGATCCAGAAGACTGGTTTTATCGCAATTTATATAAAAAATGGGGGTAGTCCTTGGCGGAGGTCTGCGCTCTCTGAGTGCTTTTCTAGTTTTCTTTCTCCTTTCCCTCTGTGCTTGTAGGAACCACTTGGGCCCTGTGTTGAAATGTACGAATGACTCCAAGTTTGTGCTGCAGTGGATGGTGTGAATCAAACAGCAGGTGTCTCCTCGACATCTTCACAAGTGAATTTGATGTTGGGATCTACAGCATTAATATGTGCAGTAAAAGGTTCCAGATCTTGAATTATGATTTTAGAAAAATTATCATCAGCATAGTGATGCCAGTGGGTGGTTGGATTGCCTGGAAATGAGATTTTTTTTAAACAGAAATGGAGGGCTCAGACCTCATCTCTCTCCCATTTACAACTCCATCCTAAAGCCCAAATCAAAACAAAGAAAACACTAGTTTGCTCAGAGTTGTAAGCTGTAAAAGTTCTCATCAGGGGGCTGAATGATTCTGTTAATATAACTCAGGCACAGTCCTCACTTAGTGCAGTTCCACAGACCTAGTTAATAAACAAGTAGGTGTGTTAGTTTCAGAGTCTGAATTGAATTTCTCCTTTGCTATAAATCCTCCCTGGACAACTGAGGCATTCATTAAACAAATGTCCAGTTACTATCTGTTCAGTTATGGCTGTTGCTGTTTTCATTTGATGTGAATCACATTCTCACCAAACTTGAGCCTAAACAAACTGAACCAAGAGAAATTAGAATACACTCCTGTCCTGAGGTGGCGCTGTATCACAAATAGTGCACAATAAAGTAGAAACCACATTCGCCCACTGGTCAGAGGAAAGTCCTCACCCGAGGTGGGCGGTTCAAGATGGTGACCTAGTCTAACTTTGCAATGTTCCACACCAGATTTTTTAAATAAAACTTGTGAAAAGCCTATTCAGAATGAACCTTGAAATCTGTAATATCATTCTGAGATCCAGTTGTAACTTTTGGTAGCCAACATGATGAAGAAACAAGAACGTGAACATCCGGCCGTAGTCATCGAAGATAACGGTTTCGGCCTGAGTGCGCTGGCTTGTGGGGGACATGACTACTGTATGGGAGCCATGGAAGAGTTCCCACGCTGCCTTGTACTTCGAGAAAGTCGCCGGTTTCAAAGAAAAAGACACAAGACTCCTAATGGTGATGCACTACTGCATGAGTAGTAGTGAATGCACTACTTTATAAACCTGATTAACAAAAGGCTTGATGAGACTGATGAAGTTAACTGGGCTCAGCCTCAGGGTGGATGTTTTTGACTGATAACATGAAGACAGTTGGCATGAAACTAGAGGAAAAAGTCAACAAGCTAGAGAAGCCTGTGTAACATGTTCAACGGAGAGTAGACGAGCTTGAGACGTCCATTAGAAGGTGGCACCTTAGCTATTGGGAGACCCTGAATCTGAGAACAAAAAAGCATGTCTTGTTGTGGTAAAGATTTGTTAAATGGTTGTTCCATCAAAGAAACAAAAGACATTGGCTCGGCAGCAGCAGGCAGGCTACGAGTAACCCAAGACTCCATTTTGTTTCATGGGTGTGCAGAGACGCTTTTTGGAAGGTGGTAAATGATTCTCCTTACATGAAGGAACATGAAGCGCAGTTTAAGGAGGGACAGAGGGAGAAGACAGCACTTTTGACCAGAAGATTGGTGCAGCAGGAAGAGTGGTGTACTATGCTGGAGCCAGGGCATTCGTTCAAGGAGAGGGAGAAATCATCCTTCTGGAGGAGTAAAGTGTCTGTTCAGCAGAGTTACTGATCAGAGGTAATGATGATCATTTCAACCATAGGAAAGGTTAAGATGACCTGTTCTAAAGTTTGTTGTGTGGCTGCATTTGGCAGAGGTGGGACCAAGTCTTTCTTTTGCGAGTCTCAAGTCTTTGACCTCAAGTCTGAGTCAAGTCTCAAGTCAAATACAGGCAATTCCAAGTTGAGTCTCCAGTCACTGGCCCACAAGTCCAAGTCAAGTCCAAGTCATCTGCTTTGAGCTTCAAGTCATTTAAACCAAAGTACCAAATATAGCTTAGATTTTTGCAGTTTATTTGACTTTTAAAGCAAATTGTACTTAAAACGTCATGGTATATTTATATACAGTATAAGTATTTCTATAAGAGTATTTATATAAGAAATACAATTTTTTTCCCCTTTTTAAATGTTTTGATGAGATCTTAGTGTGAATCATTACAGTCAGAATAGAAAGAATTTGGATTTAAAAGTGCTTAATAACAGTCATTTTGACATGAAGGATCATGATCTATGTAGTTCCCTCTGTTTTATTGTATTGTGCTGTATATCACTGTATTTTACTGTATATTACTGTAGTACATTTGATGATACCATATCACAGTACTTCAGTTCCATCCAAAGTAACAAATAAAGAAGTGGGAGGGACATGTTCCAGTTTGTTCCTGTAAAATTAAGCACCACATTTATCAGAGAAAAGTATTTTCTAAAAACAAGCATCAAGTCTTTTCAAGTGACAGGCCTCAAGTCCGACTCAAATCCCAAGTCTTAGTTCATTGTATCAAGTCAAGTCTCAAGTAAAAATAGTCCAAGATAGACCAAGTCACGACTCACAAGTCTCCACCTCTGGCATTTGGTGTCGACCTCCTTTGCTGGACTAAAGGTAAACCTAACTCTAACCCCAACCGTTACCCTAACCTACCCCAACCTTAATTAACCTAACCCTGCCATTTTCTCTCTTTTTTTTTTTAATCCAAGATGGCAGACTTCCTGTTTGTAAAGGCATGGTCACAATATAATTTTTGTTCCTCTTGCCATGATGCGTCAGGCTACCATTTGGTTTGGCTATGCCAAAGTTTGTGTAAGGACATCCCATTGGTGAGGATAGATTTTTGGCTTGTTACCATGGCAACACCATGTGAGGTTTTTTTTTTAAATCAGTAGCATGTCACAGATGTGTGGACCAAATTTTTTATATATCTATGATAAATAAAATGTTTTTGTTCTACAAATTCTACAGATTGCTAGGGGGTGATATGGCTTCCATTTTTGTATTTTCTTATATTAATGTGTTCAGGGTCGGGGTGTGCACCCACAATCAAACTTTGAGTGAAGTCAGGATTATGAAATTCGAAAACAAATGATCCTGACATGATGAGCGTGATAAATAAACAGCATTCTTAAGTCCATCCAGGGACCGTCTCCCATCACACATTTTTCCTTCTGTCTGTTGATTTAAATGACTGTGTCAAAAACGTTCAGATTTAGAAAAATTGACATTGAATTTTATAGCATTTCATATGAATTCTTCAGTTCTGATTTGCAGTGGTGGTTCAATTCAGTACGGTGCAAATACTTTTTGACAGTCATCCGGTACCTTTTCTCAAACACAAATAAAACATGATGAAGCAGTAAAGTAGGGAATCCGACTCTGTGAATGGCATAGATAGTAAAAAAAAAACCTCCACAGGTCTGTTTCTTCTCCCAAGTTGTACAGATCCAATAGGACTACTGGGAAATTTCATCAGTGATTATTGAATTCTCCAGTTGTTCTTCTTGTCAGTTGATTGACAGAACATTGACACTTCAGGGACCAGTTATTAGAGGTTTGGCAAGGGCCCTTGTGACCCCTCCCCTAGAACTGTCCCTGCAGATTTGAAGTATGTGAAGTAATTTTCCTCATAGCGAATGTTCTGTTTAAGATACAGATGTCATTTTGTTGTTAAAGTTAAGATAAAATGTTTTCTGATCACAGATGATGCAGTGACAGAATGTAAAAAATACTTGATGGGAAAAATCCCCAGAAAGTGCTTTTAACCAAACCACACTTAAGAACGCTGTTTATTTATCCTACTCATTATGTCAGGATCATTTGTACAAAATTTCATGTGAAGTATGTGTGTGCATGTTTCTGGTCCATATTACATTAGTTGGAAGGGCCATCCTGTTTTTTGTCAATAAAAAAGCACAATAGTGTGACATCTCGTGGTATCCCATCAGACGTCTTCAG